>NC_050451.1:20385536-20553036 GCF_903995425.1 Onychomys torridus
AATTATAGTGCATCAGTACCACAGAAAATGTTCAGCTGGAAAACAAGCATAAACTACTGATACATATAACAACATGGATTAGTCTGGAAATAATTGCAGTGAATATAAAAAGCCAGACGAAACAAGAGTGCACACTGTATGCATCTAATTATATCTAATTGTCTAGAATCTCCAGTGACAGAGAACAGATTAGGGGTTGCCTCAGAAGGAGCTGTGGGATGTGGCTCATAAAAAGACATGAGAAAACCTTTGCAGTGATGGATATAGTCACAGTATTGATTTTGATAATGATTGTATGGCTGCATTGGTGTGTAAAAATCTAGTAAATTGAACAATCTAACTATATGTAGCTTATTATGTGCCAATTAAAGCCATTAAAATTGAAGTTGACCTGATTTAAAGATGTGGAAATTATCAGTGTCAAGGTGTAACTTGGAAGTGGCCACTTAATTTATCTGCTCACAAAGCTGCACCTAATGTGCCAACTCCTTGTGAAACAAGCCATTAAAGAGACTGACGCTCTGACTAGTACATATGTTTCTATTTATGCTCTGCCACTGGACTAGGATTAATGCTTTAAGTACCCCATCATTATGGCTATTAATCCCAAGTCCAGATGGCATTATGTCTAGAGAGACTTGATTTTATCTTCATCTTTTTTCAGAATTGGCATGCCTTTATCCAGAGGTGTTCAGTGCCTCCTAGAAGGAAACACATTCACCAGGAGCAAGTTCACACTTCCCAAACACACTTCACAAAAGGAATCCTGCCTTTTTATATAAAAAAAAAATGCATTATGTTTATGAGGTGACTTGTGTGCCTTTAGGAAGGTAGCTCTTGTCCTAGAGTTGAGAGGAGACGTGGACATGTGCTCCCATCCCTACCCCAGAAGCTATCGCTAATTGATAACAACTTGCAAATGAAAATTTGTTTTCTCCATGGAGTTTCCCTGGGAAAATAAACCACCTGTAAGGGCAGGCCCTATGCCCAGATGGCCAACACCAATGAACTCAATGGCATCTTTGGAGGCTCTCTGTCTCAAAATGTCATGTCAGGAATTTTTCTCATTTTTCTTTAACTTTATATATTACGGCTTCTGGTTTTGTGTTTCTATGGGATTCCTGAGTGTGTGAAAGTGTGTCTCTGCATTGATGTGCATTTCTTACACTTTTTCTTTGACTCTCCCTCTTTTATTTGTTTTGCCCTGCTCCAACTTTTTTTTTTAATTATCCTATTTTTTATTATTTTGTTTTTATTCCTTAGATGCCTGTCTGTTTCTAAGAAGAGACAGAAGAGGTGTGGATCTAGGTGGCCAGGCAGATGTGGGGAAAATGGGGGGAGTGGGGGAGGGGAAAACATAATCGGAATATATGGTAAGAAAAAAACCTATTTTCAATAAGAGAAATCTTCCACCTTTATGTGGGTTCTCAGAATTGAATTCAGCCTTCTAGGTTTTCAAACCAAACTCTTTTCCCCACTGGACCATCTCATGTACATTTTCAGGATGAAAGAGCAGGCCTAAATATCTAGCAAATGTTTTGCCCCAAGCTCAGAGTAGCCCCAGCGTCTGAGAAGCCAAGGTGGACAGGTGCATTGCTAGCCATTGATGAGGACCTCATCCCCAAACCCCAAGGTCACCTGTGTTTTCTTCTCCAGTCTCTCTGTAGAAGCTTGTAAACCTCTCAACTGTATCCAGGCAGAAAGACATTCAGGTGACAGGAAATGATGACTGTGTTCTTCAGAGCCCTCTAGGAGGAAATTCTAAGGTGTGTTTCCAAGGTGCCTCTTAGTCTTAGCCCATGTTGTGACTGGGTGGCCACATGATTCCTGTGACTGGAGGGTTCAAATGATATAGTACTAGCATCCTGGAAAGACAAAACATACATAAAGAATACATGTTCAAACATAGAAATAGGGGGGTATGGAGCAGCCAGACTTCCGCTTTATTTGTTGGATCTTCTCCCACTATGCAACCTTAATCCACTCATGTGGTTACATTCTTCTGATCTCATTGCCCTTCCCAAGTCCCACATGTTCAAGGTTGCAGGGAACAAGCTCCTATATGGGAACCTTTAGGGGGACAAGCTGTATGTCGACCTCAGCAGCATCTCAGGGAGGATGAGCCCTGGGATCTAAATGGTTAGCAGACTACTCTGCCTCCTCTGTCAGAGATTCAACAGTGTTTGCTAATGTTATATAGTAATTTCAAGGAATATGCAATTCAAAAGTTTCACTTTGTTGCTTTTAGCAGTGGGATGAAGTCTCAACCCCTCCTGTCTAGAACATGACTTATACTGTACCGATGTATCCATGCTGTATCTCTTACATGATCATTGGTTACTTGGTAATCACCTGAATTATCAGATACATTGTCCCTTTCTGCTGTGCTTGGATTCAAATGACCTTTATATTATAGCCCAACACAGTACCACCCTGATTATGATAGGCACCTCACTTCCTATTATTACACAGGATGTATCATTCATCCTCATAACAAAGGTGCTACAGCACAAGATATGCTGAGAGAGACCACACCTGTCAAACCTGTTGTTTTAACTGGTTTATTTTATTGCCACTTACTGCTGTTAACTCCTTACTGTGCCTAAACATAAGTTAAATACCATGGATGTGTGTGTGTAGAGAACACACACACAGCAGCAGCACAAGGCTTGCTCAGATCACTGAGGCATCTCCTGAGGGTCCTAGGATACACTGTGGGGTGATAAGAGACCATCTGTGCATACTCTGGTTGCCCTTGGTAACACCTGCTCTCAACTTCCCAAGTTCTCATTCTTGCTTCCAGAGTCCTTTTCCTAAACTAACTGGTGTTGTGGAATAGAATATTTGTTTAACTAAACAAAGATTTGTTACATTTGTTTGTGTTGCAGAATGTTTAAGTGTGTAAAGATGTGCTGCATTTGTTTATGCTGCATTTGTTAATTATGTAAAGGTATGCTGCTTTGGCTTATGCTGCATTTGTTTAATTTTGTAAAGATGTGTTGCTTTTTCACCTTGCCTATACAAGGCACCTGATTGGTCTAATAAAAAGCTAAACAGCCAATAGCTAGGCAGAGGAGAGATAGGTGGGGTGGCAGGCAAAGAGATGCCTATGGCCAGTCAGCCAGGCAGTCAGACATGGAGAGAGCAAGAAAGTAGAGCATACATCATGAAAGAAAGGTAAAAAGCCCCGAGGCAAAGTATAGGTGAAGAGAAACAGGTTAAATTAAGTTAGAAGAGCTAGTGGGAAAAGCCTAAGATAAGGCTGAGCATTCATAACTAATATTGTCTCCCTGTCATGTTTTTGGGCTGGTGGTCCAAGAACACCTGTTACAAACTGGCACTGAGTCCTTGGTTCAAATTCTTGGTTTCTGTTGCCACCTTGGAATCCACTCTTTCAAATAATAAGGGCATTGAGTATTAGTCTAGAAGAACTGGGCAGACAGCCTTGGTAAGGGTTGGGACAGACAGTATTCTGAGGCCTGGAAGAACCTTCAGTATTATTTCTTCAACTTCTTTGTGACACGGTAAATGTACTTTTAACATTTCAATGATAAATTTTTAAACATTACTTGAGAAACGTGAATAAGAAATCATATTTTAAACCAGGGCCAAATTTATAAAAGAAATGTCCATCAAATGGGGGATCTTTAGGCTCACTGCCATTCAATAATTGATGGTCCAGATACAGATGTTGTGTGGAAGTCACACTGCATAGCCTGAGTTGGCATAATGATGTTAGAATCATCTGGAAGCACTAGATCTGTTTCTGGATTACCTGTGGACCATTTATTCCACTCAGAAGATTCCTGTCATCAGCTATAAATTTAAATCCTCAATGCCAAGTGTTACCCTAATTTATTATTTAAGATAAGAAACATTTATGTCGTAACATATTTGCAATGATCATTGGTTGTTTTTGACAAATGGTTACTCAGAAAAATATTAAGCAAACTCTAAATACTTCTCTTGATACCAGATGAACCCTTCTATCTGACTGATGAATAATTGGTTCTCTCAGAGCAGTGAAACTCTTCATACAATCATACATAAAGAAAGTTTCACTCATTATCCCTAGATTGCTGTGCTACTTGGCATTTCCTTGCTTTGAAAATCCGAAATGTCGCTTGTTTTTAAATATGATAAGAATTATTTTCTAAACAGACAAAGTAAGAAGTTGAATAAGGAAAATAAAAAATAAAAGATGTTCTAGGTCTTTGAGTGATGGACAGTTTTAGTACTTCTCTGCTACCTCTGGGCAACTTGTGGACCACTAACAAGTTCAGCTGCATCTAGCTCAGATTTGGCAATATCGCCTCACAGTTCTAGTTGATAATGAATGTAATATAGAAGAGTTAATCCTGCCCTTTGGTGTCCCTCAGAGGAACACGAACCTTCATGCCAGAAGCCAGAGCCTCTGGTGACAGGTTCAAACTCAAGTGCTTCTGAATGGCGTATTCAGCACCTGAGGGACACTGCTTACCTCTCCTGCTTTTGTGTCTTTAGACATGCACAATATTTATAATTTATATTTGGTGTGGGTCTGGAGAGAATCAAGTGAGTGAAAGTCTCAACACGCTCATGAAATGACTACCAAATGGCACATATTCTACACTGCTCCTGATGCAGAGCACAGCAGCCCATCATCAGACTGTTAACTGTTGCCCAGGACACAGCAGCCTATCATCAGACCGTTTACTGTTGCCCAGGACACAGCAGCCTATCATCAGACCGTTTACTGTTGCCCAGGATACATCAGCCTATCATCAGACCGTTAACTGTTGCCCAGAACACAGCAGCCTATCATCAGACCGTTTACTCTCACCCAGGACGTATCAGCCTATCATCAGACCGTTTACTGTTGTCCAGGTCACATCAGCCTATCATCAGACCGTTAACTGTCGCCAATTTTGTCTCCCCACCCACAAAGAAACTCGCATATTGGCACTCAGCCCCTGCACACAACTGTCTGAAAATGCAACCGTGTTTAAAGATAGGCTCCTTGAAAGTAATGAGGTTAAATTGCGGCCTGAAAGCAGACCCTAATCCTGTATGACTGGTGTCTTTACCAGAGGAGAGCACACATGAGGAGAAGACAAGAGGCCTCAGAGCAAACAATTCTACCTACTCCCTGATCTTGGCTTCAGCTCTCCAGAAATGTGAGGAAATAAAATCCCATTGTTACCTTATTGTGGCAACCCTATAAATTAATAGACTGTCCTAGATAAAACACAAATAACACACACACACACACACACACACACACACACACACACACACACAAGAGGTGACCATTCTCAAACACTGGACCCCAGGAAGCAGGAGAAAGTGGTCCTAGAGAGAGAAGCAGAAGAACCGAGCCCTTTTTTGATCAGGTTCTGAATGCAATGTTTGGGCGTGTGTGACGCAAAATCTAGCAGAAGGGAGTAAACAAATCAACGACTACCAATTGAAGATTTCAGTCTTCTCCACTAATCTACAGAAATGAGGGGATGTAAAATTAGTAGGATTCTAGATGCCTGAAGAACTCCAAGCAAGCAAGTATATGCACTTGATATTGTAAACACTATCTATACCCTCAAGTGGCAGAATTCATCCTTTGTGCAAGCATGTATGAAACATTTACCATAGGTTATATGTGGCCTGTAAAACAAGTCTCAATCAAGTATAAACTTTTGACATACACAATATATGGATTTGGTCACAATAAAGTCAACTAGAGGTTAATTCCATTCATTAATTCATTAAGTTGGTTAGAAAACAAGGAAAACTGATACTTGAGGGATCCCTGAATTCATACAAATTAAACGTTACTGTGAATCTGGAGTGAATGTTACAGTTAATAGCAACATGTCTACCCAAGGCATTGGTGGCCTCCACTGGGACCACACACCAGGACACTCATAGAGAAAGAAGATAGTGTATAACAGTCATCTGTACCTCTAGAGAAATTGGTATGAAGAGCAAGCCAAGCAAAGAGTGGGACAGTGGCACTAACAAAGGTAAGAGGGGAAGGATAGAGAGAAAATGATTGCGCCATGGTGCACCACAAACCAGAGCTGCTCCCTAACGAAACTGATAAAAGGCACACTGTTCCTAGAGACAGATTGTTTAGTATTCTTCTAAAGATTTTGCATGCATTTATTTGTTGGGGGAGGCTTGCCCCTGGTGCAAACAGGAGATAGCAACTGCTCAGATGGGGCAAAGGCCCCAAAGCAACAGCTCCAAGAATGTCCTTGCTGGAGGTAGGGGTACTACAGAGACCTCTGGTTCTTGGTACCTTCTCTTCTGCTAAGAGAATATCTCTGCCTGCAGAGGATGTGTCTGAACCTAAGAGGACTCCCCTGTACACATCATGGTGTGGCCAGTGGGACTGACATGCTCACTCCTTTCCCATGTCAACCAGTTTCTTCATAAATCTTTTTTAAAGCCCCCAGACTAGCATACTTGACTCCTGCTGTACAGGAGCTCTGGGCTCCTATTCCTACCTCTGCCTCTGTCTCTGTCTCTGTCTCTGTCTCTGTCTCTGTCTCTTTCTGATCTTCCCTTCCTCCCTCATTCCTCCCTCCCTCCTTCCATCTCAAGCTTCCACCCATGATTCTATAATAAACTTCTCTTTAACACTCATATTCTGTAGTCAGTGAATTTCACTCTTACAAACTCAGAAACAAGAACCCAAAAGCCATTGGCTCTGGTGACTCTGGTGACCATCAGATTTTCTGAGGGCCTAGTTCCCTAAGTCAAGACCAAGAATCAGGAAAGACTCCGTCACTTTCAAAGACACCCCAGTAGTCCTGTACAGATATGGTACCCATAAGGGGTGATGGGACAACTTGTGGGGGTCAGTTCTCTTCTTCCGCCATGTGAGTCCCCGGGATCAAATTCAAGCCATCAGTCTTAGTGGCAAGCACTTCACCTCTGAGCTAGCTCACTGCCCCTGAGACAGACTTTCTTTTAAAGGGAATCTACAAAATAGAAGTCTCATAAGTAAAAAATGTTCCTATGTCCATTTAAATTGCATATAGGGACACTTTCTAATGAAGTGAAGTATATGCAAAACTCTGTGTTAAAGAAGATAACTTAGTCCAAGTGGAAAACTTTCTGAAAACCGAAAAAATATTGAAAATATTGTGACAAAGAAAATATATAATATTAAGTCAATTGATATTGTGATTAAATTCTTTCCACAAAGTGAGTTCTAAGACCACATGGCATCACTGGTGAATTTTGTTAAGTATTTAATGAAGAGGTAATAGAAACTTAACTCAAATTGTCCAAAAGGAAGAGAGAATATGTCCAAAGTCACTATATGAAGCAAAAACTTGAGAGACAAATATTACCATAATTCAGTTTTAGATCAATGGCTTCTGAGGATACAGGCAAGAAAATTTCACTAAAATAGTACTGAATGGAGTCAAAGATAAATGACAAAGACCTTGATTGTGGTGATATTTTATTTGTGCTGAAATGCTGTGATATTTTATTTGTATGTTAATAAATAAAGCTTGCCTGGAGATCAGGGGGAAAGGACAGTCATTTTAAGTAAACAAGATGTCAGGGAGCACATGCCCTTAATCCTATCCCTTAGCAGCCAGGGTCTCTGTGTGTTAAAGACCACACTAGGGAACACAGCCAAGTGTGGTGACAAGCCTTTAATCCCTATACCAACCATAGAGACCTGGAGGTCTCTACAGACAGATGGAAAGTGACAGAGCTATGTAGAAAGAGGAAGTGAGGTAGCGGGGCTAAAATAGCCAATGAGAAGGAAGAACAGCAAGGCAATAAAGGCAAGACAGGAAGTAGCTCACATTTGGAAGCTGCAGAGTTGATGAGGAAAGGTTGGCTGGTGGTTTTCCCTATTTCCCTGATCTAAGGCTTTCACCCCTGTAGTTGGCTCTATGTTTCTTATTTAATAAGATCATTTAGAAATTCATCTACATATGGTCACTAAGCAATCAAAAAAGACTGGTTTTTATTTAAATTTTGAATTGTTCAATTTGTTAGATTAAGAAGGAAAATGGATGTCATGCTATAAAACAACAAATCCAGAATTAATTTTAAAAATGTAAGTTATTAATGATGAATACAAGATATAAAAATAATAGCTCCCCCAAATAATTATGAGTATATTCATGACCAAAATAGCAGATAAACATGAACCATACAAAACGCTCTGCTGGTGTGCTCCTGAGTGTGGTCATGAGAGACAAGAAACCTGAGTGAAGTCATGTTCAAGGGAATGGAGGAGACTTGGGGCCATGCAACATTAATAATGAATCCTTGACCAAATGCCAGGAGAAAAAGTTAACTTTATAAAATCCCAAAATTGCATCAATCATAAGGAAGCCTCTAGTTAAGCTAGTAGCATTATATCAATATTCTCCCCTTTTGATAGTGCATCATGGTTATAATGTGTTCTCCTTCAGGCAGTCAAGATATCATACACTCAAAATCCTAGTATTTGTACCTCGCCTGTTTGCACTGGGAGGTGCACATATAAATTAAAGTTAAGGATAAAACAAGGGATATTAAATATAATCTTTGCAACTCTTATTCAAATCTAAAACTATTTCAAAATAAGAAAGGGACTTTTTTTGAGCATCCAGATTGCAATGAACATTGAAAGTCATCAATATTAGTAAGTTAACAGTGTAGATTGTAAAGAAAGAAACTCATCAAAATGTTTTTAAAAAATGAATACATAAGTAAGTTTAAGAATAAAGACCAATGATCAATATACGAAATTATTTTTTCTAAAGCAGTAATAATAAAGTTGAAATGTAAAATACATTTTGAGCAGTATCAAACTGTAAAATAGTTAAAGATAAATTTGATAAATGATACAAATCATCCACATGCTGAAAACAATAGGACATCCCCAAAGGATAATAAACAAGACATAACTAAATGGTAAGATATAAAATTTTCCTGGGTTAGAAGACTCATATATTGACAACTCTCAAATTTATCTAAAGACATAATGTGATATCAAGATTTAGCTATAAAGTGTGTTTTATAGGAACTGACAAATTGATTTTGATATTTAGATGGAAATGCAAATACCTACATTAGCTAAAACAACTCAAAAATAAAAGTAAAGTGGAAAAGATCAAAATACATACTTTTAGGCTGTGCAGTCAGGGCAGTGTTGTGTGCCTGCATGCTGTATGTGTGTGTGTGTGTGTGTGTGTGTGTATGTGTACGTGTGTGTGTGTGTGTGTGTGTGTGTGTGTGTGTGTGTGTGTTGACTCCATGAATTACAATAGGGCTACTAACAGAAGCATGAATGAGGGGTTGTTTTCAGAAGTCTGAGCCCCTCACCAGTGACTACACTACTGAAGAAAGTGTCTCACCCCTAGCAATCAGGGGAATGGTGAGGACTAGTAAACTCAGCCCTCCTCTATGAAAGTGCAATAATGTTTCACAGGTAACCACAGCTGTGTCAATTCAAGAGTGCAGCAATCACATCATTCTCAGTGCTTACTGGCACACCACAACATCCTGGATATTAATTCTTTCCATCCTTACTTTTACGAACCAAGTATCTTTGAAAGGACCTTACCCAAGATTGTATAAATGCTTCTCAGAATTAGACATTAAAATAGAGCTCCTGACCCCAAAATGAGCAAATGTTTTAAAACAATATACAGGTGAGAAAAAAGAAACATATGAAAGCTCCTTATAATATTAGATATTAGAAAGGTTTGATTACAAGAGACCATCAACACCAAAAAGAAAGACTTGGCCATGCTACCTGCTGGTAAAAATATGTGATAACCAGAACCTTCTCACTGTCCTGGTGGGAAAGTAAAGAACAGTTTGCAGAAAACACTGACAATTTCTTAAAATGATGGGAATACACCTACCTTATGACCAACCATCCCTCTCCAAGGGCTTCCAAGAGAACTAGCAACACATGTTCAAAAGGAGTCATGGGCACAGATGTGACAGACTAATGTCCATCAGCAGCTGAAAGACAGCAGATAGATTTCTATGCCTATGATGGAGCTCTTGAAAATCAAACTATTGCCTGTGTACAGAAGTAAAGAAAAGAAAACAGAAAATGAGGAAGATGTGGATCTCAAATTATGTAGCAGGGAAAGAAGCAGACCACATGAGCACACAACTTACAACTGTAAAATTCTAGAAAATAAATAGCCATCCACTGAAATAGAATGCAAATCACTGGAATTTGGGTAAGATTTGCATTGACTCTGTAGATCACTTTTGGTGACACAGCCATTTCCACATTAGCCCATGTTTATTAGTGAGTTGCGCTTCACCATTCACAATAGCCAGAGATTGGAGTGGTCGAATGTCCATCAAGAGCTGAATGGATCAATCAAAGAGGGTTCATGTAAACCATGGAATTTTATGCAGCCACAAAGGAAAAGAAACCATGGCATTTGGAGGAAATGCATAGAGATGGAAATTGTTATATTAAGGATAATAACCCAGACAAATATTGCATATCCTAGGTTTTAGTTTTTACATATGTTCATATATGTCTGTAGGGGCAATAGATTATAAAACAAGAAAGGGAATGGAAAGAGGACAAAATAAATCTAAAGTGGGGGCTAGAATCCATAGGCCATGAGAGAGCATGGGCTTACTACGGTCAGAAAGGGAGCTAGCAGGAGTGTCGTAAGGGAGGTGGGGAGGGAGTAGAGGAGGACTCACCAAAGTGTGAATAAAATATAAGTCTTCCTCTGCATGCTAATTTGTAAACGCTACTGGAAAAGAGAGCAGACAAGTGGTTCTCTGAGCTGCACGAGAGGCTTGGTGGTGAGACATAGGAGAACAAAATGGAACTGCTGCGTCATGGGGTGTTTCCTGTGGGTATTACCAGTTGCTGACAAACCTGAGGTGAATCCAAGAATTTGCTTTTAAAAATCTATAATCCATGTATGAGGCACCTTAAGGGTGCTCACTGTGTCCCAAGAACCCAGCACAGTTCCTGACATATACTGAATGCTCCATCAAAAAATGAATGAATGAAATGAGGAGGTATATTTATTCTACGGGAAAGTATATTGCATCTAGACACAGATATCAATGTAGGTAATATAGAGATGAGGTAGACATTGACATAGTTATATAAATTGACATGTCTGGAACATGTGCATGTTGGCCACAGCTTTAATTATCTACTGCCACATTAAAAGTCACCCCAAACTAAGCAACTTAAAACAATAGACATTTATTTTCTATCACAATTTCTGCAGGTAAAGAATGTAAAAGTGCATAACCAAGCTGTCCATCCACTTTTTTTCTCACTAGATGTTACAGTCATGCTGTCAGATGTTATCATGTGAAAGCTTTGTGGGACTGAGGGCCAATTTCAAAATAACATGCCCACATGGATGTGAGTGATTATGGGTATTGGCAGGAGGCTGGTTCCTCTCCACATGGACCTCTGTAGACAGCTGCATGCATCTTCATAACATGACATCTGACTTTGTCAAAAGCCAGTGGTCCCAGAAAATGAAGTGGAGCCATGGGAATATTTGTGGCTAACCCTTGTAAGTACAATCCCATCATTTCTGTAGCTGCACAGCTGATCCAGACAAGCCCTGTTCTGTGTCAGGAAGGGCCAGGCAAAGCTATGCACCAGAAGGCGAAATTATGAGGCCCATCTTGGGTTCTGTCTTGGTTAACATGCTTGAGGTTGTTGAGAGCGTTTACCTAGCTGTTACAAAATATACATACTTCTTGAGCATTGTCAAACAGGAGCCCATCGGCACAGTTTTGGGCCCTGAGTTCATCTGTCTAAATTAACTAAAGTCTTTTGACAATGAAACAATGAAAGGAAATGAGATAGCGTTAGCTGAAGGGTGATGGGTGCTGTTTTTGTCGAACTCACATCCTCTCCGACCGAGTCCTTCATAGTTAGCTGTACCTGTCTTTCCTGGCCTCTGATGACTTGAGTTTGACAGCACATATCTGAAACCCTTTGAAAGGCTGACCTTCCTGCACAGAAAGTTGTGTCTAGAATTTTATATCGCTTTGAAGCAGTTTTAGCCAGTGATTGATATAAGGCCCTGAAATCTCCATTCACTTGGTTTCAAGTTAAAGAAAAATTATCTGCAACCTACTGAAGTTTCCTTTCAGGATCACACTGACTCTACCCTACACCCCACCACTGTGTGTTGTGTGACCTCTTCCTCTCCCCACACCTGACTCTACCCTACACCTCATCACTGTGTGCTGTGTGTCGTCCTCCTCTCCCCACACCTGACTCTACCCTACACCCCACCACTGTGTGCTGTGTGTCGTCCTCCTCTCCCCACACCTGACTCTACCCTACACCCCACCACTGTGTGCTGTGTGACCTCCTCCTCTTCATATACATGCTTTCCACACTGCAGTTTCTTCTATGATCCCTACTGTGGAATCAGTTACACATGAACCCTGTCTCAGTGTTTGATTTAGGGAAATCTGACCAAAGACAAATTAGATTGATATAGTCACAAGGAAAGCAAATGAGACATCTTCTTTTATGTCTCAACTCCAGGCCTCCTGTTTCATAGTGAAAAAAATGTTGCAGTCGATCTAACCCTCTATAAAACACTGTGGCAGACAGAAGATATCACTAATAATTTCTTTGCGAAAATAGGAATGTTCCCCCTCAAATTTCTCTAAAACAAACAATTATACAAAAACCAACAACAATAAAATAAAAAATGTCTTATGTCATTTGGGCCTGAATTAGGTCATTTGCTTAACATTAAACCAGTCTCTGATGCCAAGAGAATGACTTGATCTGGGTTACCTGAACCACAGGAAAATATGTTCAATTGACTGGGCTGATCTCACAGGTATTTCTGCCTGAGGGTAGTGGATTTTTGCACAGGACAGAGCCTAGCTATCAGAACTTGGAGGAAGATACTGACCAGCAACAACCATGCTTGCTCTGCCTTGCAGCTGTGGCAAACGTTAACAACCTAATTTTAGACATCCGAAAAAGGATTCAAAGCCTTACCCCAACCAAGGCTTTTGGACTTTCTTCAAAGTTCTACAAACTTAAAGTCGCACAAGTCCATCATTCTTACTGTGTTTCTTCATTTCAAAATTGACAGTTCTCAGAGGGAAATCCTGATTGTCACAACTTTAGTGGGAAAGTGAGTCATCAGGCCAAATGGGCACATGCCTCCACCTAGACACTAACAACTATAGGCTCAGCCTGCTGTTAATATCAGGCCTGGCCAGGGCTGCAAAGTTGTTGAGAAGATGACTCTCCTGAGAAAATAGCTTATAACCTTTTTTGGCTTCTGAGAGACAACTGGAGCTGTGGCTCCATCTTCAGCCTTGATCTAGAATGGTGGTTTCATTATCAAAGGTCTGAGCTCAAGTTACTTATCTTCCCCAATATCATTTAATATAAAAATAAATCTTGCCAAATTGAAAAAGGGGGTTGAAAAACTCATTTCCTATTATCACAGGTTGAATATCTTTATTATGAACTACCATCACCAGCATCAACTTAATCACCACCATCAGAACCAATACAATAGCCAATATCACCACCACCACCATCATCATAACCAGCACCAGCATCATCATAACCAACACAATAGCCATAACACCACCACCATCATCATAACCACAATATCATCATATCGAGCACCATAGCTGTCATCACTACCACCACCAATATCTGAGTCCTCACTGCAGGTGTTATTCTCAGTAAGTTTGCTACAGAATTCAGAAACATTTAATGGATATTTTTAGATGAGCAGCCCAGGGTTGTGGGATGAAGCATCCTGTGTTGTTGTTGTTGTTGATCAGCAGATCACCAACCACAACCTTCAGAGTTCACTGGGCCTCCCTGTGCCTGTGGGCACTGAGGATTTCCACTATGAGCACTCATAAGCCTTGGCTGAAGCCTTCTATCCAGAATGTGTGTGCTGGGAAGAGATAGGATTTCCCCATTTGGCACATAGGTGCTCCTGGAAATTCAAACCATCCCTTAGAGTCTACCATTAGGACCAAACTCCTCCCTTGGGAACTCTAGGGGTCCACTTTAAAACAGTCTGATGCTTAGTAAAACACCATCCATACTGGAAGTTCAGCCCGGAGTTCTCAGGCACTGGAACTAAGGGGAGGCTGCCTAGCTACCAGAAGGCAACACAGGTGGCAATTTCCTGGATGAACCCATGCATTCAACCTGGAACAAAATAACAGACTTGTTCAGGTCACTGACACATCAGTGTTTGCTTAGTAAAACTACTAATCAGGCTGGTGGCTGGTTATATGTCAGAAATTCCAAGAGAGCAGTCTCATGGTATGATGGTGCTCTGTGCTTACCCTTTCTGTCTCTAGTATCTGTCCATAAGCCAAGGAGACAAGCAGAACCTGTAGGCTGGCCTCAACACAGAACCCAAGAAAATGGCTTAGGTGGAGTTCTTTATTCAGGCCACGGGGAGGTTGGCAGAGCCCCACACCCTATATCGATCCCAGTTCTATTATGGCTGGAATTCTGGCCAACCCTACTCTGAAGGAGCTTGAAAGGCCTCTAATAAGCTGATATCAATGGGGCCACATTCTTAGCCAAATAATCTCTTTTTAAGTTTTTCTTTGTTTTGAGATAGATCTTTTTATGTAGCTCAGACTTGAATTCATGATTCTCCTGCCTGAATTTCCTGAGTGTTGAGATTTCAAGTACCTGCCATCATGCCTGGTCTAAACTATTCTTTGAAGTTACCCATTCCTTCTCTCATGGAACACTGAACCTATAATCATAGCTCTTGAGACACAGACTCTGTCCATTTCTCTTTCCTCTCTTTCCTTTCACTATTATGGTCAGATGATTGCTTTTAAGGTTTTAATACTTTACTCTTCCCACCCACCACCACAAATACACAGAACTAGCTCATACAACAATCCACACACCACAAGAAAATAGGAATTAGGAAAAGGTAAGGAGATGTACAAGTCACAACAAAAGAAGTGTCACAAATCAGAGCTCTGAATGGCACTAAACCCACATTGTGTGCCCTATTAACTCAGGGTTTTCTTTCCACTGCAAGAGATGACATTTACAAAAACAAGGCCACTAGCAGGAGACCATGTGTTAACAGCTCACATCCTGGGATTAATTTTCTAACTGGGACACATAGTCTTTTGTTCAGCGACACAGCCTTGCCTTTAAGTTGGAGGTGGTATGTACAGAAGGACCACAGCCTCCTTGACACTGTAGAAGAAAACAGCAACAATGGAGCTGTTTGTCTTCCCTTGTGAGAATCCCTACCTCCTACAGGAAACAGAATCAGAGAGGCACTGTGAAAATAGACTTATTTATCTCCAAAGCCTTCACCTTTAACAAATAACTGCTGAAACCCTTTGTCATTTGAAAACAATTAAGCTGAAAATACAGATTCCCTCCCTCCCCTCCTCTCCCTCACTGATATTCATGGTGACAGTCTTAGAGATTTTCTCTTTGATTTTTTTTAAATAATTAAATTCACTAAAAAGCAACCAGAGGAGTTTTTAGAGAGAGTGTAAAGCTGGCAGACTATAGCTGTAGAAGCTCACTTAATTAAGTTCCACAGCTTTAAGAGAAATTGGCAGTCCAACAACACTAACACACAAGAGAAAGGCCTTGCCTTTACTGAGAGCAAAATCAAATGAGATGATCCTGTTCTGCCCACAGCAGGGCTTTGTATATATTGTGTCTGTTTCTCCCGCTGTGCTTGCTGTAATGGGCAAGCCTCCTATTCTTTGTTGCACATGGCCTGCGACAGGAATGTCTGAGAATCAGCTGTCCTTCATTCCCCTCTTTGGACTAGGAAGTCTTTGCAGGATAAAATGCCTGCCTCCAGCCTTCCTTTATTGTTACAAAAGATAACAGCATTTCGGAGATGCAGAGAAATTGTCCTTGCAAGCTGCACTTAAAAGCCTCGGGGCCCATGTGATGTCTACCATGATAGGACAAGTGACCCTTATACAGTTCATTTTAACCATTGCTCAACTGAAGTTACAGCTATCCAGACTAATCTTTTTAAATTTCTTCATTCTCTCTCTGTGTCTCTTTCTTTCTTTTTTCTTTTGCAAGAAATTGGAGTTAATTCTAAATGATTTATTAAGAGAAACTAAAGCTATTCTGGAATTATTTCTTTAATGAGCCTCCTTTTTCCAATAATTCTCAGTTTTTTAAATGTCTACAGTGGTGTCAGGGCCAATATCTACAAGGTAAGATTGGTATGAGAATTGGAAGAACATAAAGGTCAAATGTCTTTGCTGGTAGCCACTCATTGAATTACTTTTCTTAGTAGTGCATTCTTTTTTCCCAGTATTAATGCCCAAAGCAAATATTCTGTTTTGTGTACTATTGTAAGTTATTTTGTATAATTATCTGTTATCCTCATAAATGCCCTGAGCAAAATGAATGTAAAAAAATTTGCATTTTCTTGATTATAGAATAATACATATACTTTGTAGCAAATTTGGGACATAAGAAGAAAGTAGACATAAAAATAAAAGTCATCTATTATCTTACCAACTAGAATTAGTGACTTTTAAAATGTATTAAGTATGTTTTGTTCTAATTATACAACTCTTTATATACTTCACAAACTTATATACATTGCAAACAAATATGATTCTATTTATGATCTGAACTTTACATCATAAGTCTTTTCCCAGAACTTGTATTTTAAAAACCTAGCTACTTAGAAAATGCATATGATATTATCAAATATTATTTTAAATATCTGGGCAGTGGTGGCACACTCCTTTAATCCTAGCACTCAAGAGATAGAGGTAGGCGGATCTCTGTGAGTTTGAGGCCAGCCTGGTCTACAGAGTAAGTTCCAGGATAGCCAAGTCTGCAAAGAGAAACTCTGTCTTGGAAAAAACATTATTTTAAGTGATAATTGTCCCCAATTTACAGCCAGGGAAGCTAAAGTTAGAAGAAGCCAGTGATGTACTGACAGTGTATCTTATGGTGAAGAGATTGCGATAATGTCAGGCTTCAGGGATAACATTCTATGGCAAGATAGGAGTTGGTGTCTGGTCCCTGACCACAGGGCATAGTCTTTCAGAGGACACTGGCAGCTTGGCTCTTGCTGATAAAGGTTACTCATAATGGTTACTTGTACACCTGCCTCCCTACCACAGCTCCCTTCCCTCTGCTTTGTAGTGCATGAACAATGTAAGCAAAACTCTTAACCACAGGCCTCCATTCGGATCATCTTCAAACCAAAACAATTCCAAGCATATTTAAATAGGCAGCATTCCTTGAAGCAGCAGTCCCTCTGGACACCTGACCTTCAAACTAAGAGAAGAAAGAGTCTGTGGTGCCCATCATATTCCTACCAGGACAGTATGACTATGGGCTGGTGGCTCAGGAAGCTTGTTCATGTGCTATTTCAGTTAGTAGTTCCTGTCGTTCTAGACAATCTACCAATGAGAAAGTTGATTCCAATAGGGCCATTTTATTGATGATATAAACCCAATCCATCACTCTAGGTCCTGAGCAGTTAATGCCTGTGTCCTGCAATTTCCTGTTAGATTACCTTAAGTACAGATTCTCCACTCAGTGACCCTGAGTTGCTCTGTCTTCTGTAGTCTGGCATAATAAGGAGCTAGAACTGCTTAGTAATTGGAGAAATAAATTATAATTTATTAAATAAAAACAAGTAAGATGGTTATAGTGCTGAATGAGAAATTTCACTGTTTTTACAGTGACTTCAATAAATCAGTAATACAGTTTAAATAGCAAAGAGTTTAAGCTTATCTACTAAGAAAGGATGAATAAAATATGAAAATAAAAGGTCACTGTTTTAAAGGGTAAATGTTTCTCCCCTTTCTGCACAATTTGCCCCTAGCAGAATTTCCCATTTGAGCTAATTGGACAATACAGGGAAAAGTGCATAAAGAACTTCCTTTGAGGTGGGAAGATGGGCAGCAGGCTGAGATTTCAATCTCATTAAAACCAAGCATGAACTTAACATCCACTGTTAAGAGAAGAAAAGCATGGAGGCAACTCAAGGACAGTGGGGAGAAGTGGAGGCAAGTTTGCTACCACAGAAACCTCACAAGAGTTCTCATCAGAGAGGGTGAACACCTATAGACTAGGTATTTATCAGAGCTGGGGTAGAGGTTGTTCAAAGGGGTGTCCAAAGGGACTGGGGTCCAGTTCAGCCAGGAAGTGTTGATGGCTAAAGTAGAGCATTAATGCATTTCATGATACTGACTTTGGGAAACTGACTTGGGACATTGAAACTATTAGCCAAGGAGAAGAGGGACTGTTCACTGGAGTGTGATAACAGAGTGGGTATTCAAGATGGGAAGGTAGTTCGAGGCAGGCAGGGGCTGGGGTGGGGTTGTGCTTCAGTCCCTTAGGATTACATTCATGCTACTGCCGGTGGATACCACTGCCTCACACAGAAGCCATTTTATTACTTTACCTTCAGAGAATGTCAGAGAATTCAGTATTCCCCTTGCTTCTCATCATGGCTCTGGTGCATCTTTCTTGTTCAAAACTCAAGATTGCTTCCTTTATTCCGACTGCAGCCCTTATCTTCAGCTGCCAGCTGGGGATTGGTATTTAGAGGTCCTCATACAGCTTCAAACCCATTGTGTCTTTAAGCAAGCTCTTGGGTTCTTGCCCAACAAGAACTGTATCTCTATACATCCTTTACCTAGAAATTTTGTATTTTATTTGACTCCTTCCTTGCTCTGCATTCCCAAAGACTTATTCACATCACCTTTCTTATTCAAAGTAGGTTCTCGCTGCTCTAATGTTAGGGACATAATAGCAGCTTCCTGCTTCCCTGCCCACTCTTCCAGCCACTCTGTCCACTCTGCCCATCCAACCAGTTTATTTACTGCTTCATGTAATCCTATCCATTCCCCTGCAAAACATCCCTGTGAGTCCCTGAAGCAAGTTTTGGATTGTTGAGACCCTTCTGAGTGTTAGGTCCAATGGAGACTTCAGACTCCAAAAGGCAGTCCACGGAGCTCAACCACAACTATAGGAGGATTTCTGGCCATCAGATAACATCAAGCATTTCTCAGGAATGTGTGAAACTGGGTACCCTCTACCAAAAGGAGTGGTTTCCCTCCCTCTGGCAGAAGAGAAATATGGCTACTTGTGGTGCCAAGATCCTTCAGTATCTCAAGTACTTGTTACACATTTCAAAGTTCATGCTAGGAGGCTCACTCTTCTCACCTCTTTTCTTACCCTGAACTCACTCTAGCTTGAGGCTTTCCTCCCTGCAGCTACCCATTCTCCATACAACCCTGCTGTTCTCAATATCTCTCTCTCTCTCTCTGTCTCTCTCTCTCTGTCTCTCTGTCTCTGTGTCTCTCTCTGTCTCTCTGTCTCTCTCTCTGTCTCTCTCTGTCTCTCTGTCTCTCTCTCTGTCTCTCTCTCTGTCTCTCTCTGTCTCTCTGTCTCTCTCTGTCTCTCTGTCTCTCTGTCTCTCTCTGTCTCTCTTTCTGTCTCTGTCTGTCTCTGTCTGTCTCTCTCTGTCTCTCTCTCTCTGTCTCTCTCTGTCTCTCTCTCTGTCTCTCTCTGTCTCTCTCTCTCTCTCTCTCTCTCTCTCTCTCTCTCTCTCTCTCTTTCTCTTTCTCTATCTCTCTCCCTCTCTCCCTGTCTCTCCATTTTCCTCCTGCTTCTTTCATTCTCTGTTATCTATCCCCTGTTATTCTCTTCTCTTTCACAGATAGCCTTGGCCATATCCACTCTGCTGGTCATGTTCAGCCTTCATCTTTCTCTCTGCTCTGGACTCCTCCAGATGCCTCTGACTGTTCTCTCTCTGTCTATAATAAAACCCATCCTCTTACCCATACCAGAAAGTGGTCATGCCATCAGTTTAGACACTGAAAATGTCCACATTGTGACAGGACTCTCTTCTTTTTATTCTAATATGCAAACTTTGGTTTGGGTCAGTATCGAATATCATGTAAATCTCTGATGTTTCATCTCACTTGTTTTTCCAGTATTTGACACAAATGCAAATAGATGGCTTTTGGAGGAGCTTTTAGATACCGTTCACTGTTTGCTAAGTGTGCCTTCTACATTGTTAGGCACAAGTAGGCACTCTAGTTACTTACTAACTAAATTAACGGCTAGTGAAGGCAGTGCTCTACAGTACCAACAACCTACTGAGGCTATGGCATCAGGCTTGGAGGCAGCTTGGTGGATCCTTCCTCATGCAGAAGCACATGGCTGCCCAAACCAGCAGTATAACCCAAAGGTACAGAGTTCATCTCTCATTGGCTATTGTGTGTTTACTCTGGTATGGAGAGAAATTTGCTGTGGTGTTGGGAGGACCACCGTTGCTCCCAACTCAACCCACTTAATGGATATCTCATATTCACTCAATTAAAGTCCACTCTAGCTGGAAAAGAAATGAACCACTTCAACACTGGAAAAAGAAAAATGAAACACTGCATTAACATTTGTTTTTACACTAAACATATTAAATATTGCTGAGATCTGACTTGAAAACAAGGTCTCAATAGTAGAGGGAGTAGGACTATCTCAACAGGGATTTCCCAATGTGGGATGACCCCTGGGATTGGAGAGGTGGAAGGTTTGTATTTAAAATACTGATTTCTGGTGTCACACGGCTGCCAACACTTACAGGCGCACTCGCTTACAGAAGGAGCACCCTGGCACAACTTTTTCAAGAGCTCAGGAAATTCTAATGAGTCCCTGTTTTATCACCATTCTTTCTGCCTAGAAGTATGTGAAAGACAGAAGCCTAACTCCCCTTCTCATCTTAGAAGTCTGACTTGAATAGGGACACCAAGTTTTATGTCAAAGATGGTGTTTCTTGGCTATTCACAGATTGGCTGAAGGTTATGTTCTGCATCCCATGGTTGATTTTCAGTCTCCCACATAGAAACTGGAGCACAATTTATGTCTTTATGCTGTTCTTTCCTAAAGCCCTGTTGGTTCTCATTGACTCTGAGGATTCTGAGTGGTCAAAATTTGTAACACCCATTGACCTCTCATCTCAGAGCTAAGAAGTATTATTTTAAGTCTAATTTTAAAAAGTCTCGTCAATCTTTTCAAGTAGGTAAAGCCCATCATTAAATCAACAAGTAGGAACTTTTCACCATCAACAAACTCAAGTGACAGCCACTTAGAAGAAGTCAAAACCCTGAAAATGAAGAAAAGAGAAACATCTGCTTTTTCAAAATAGTATTGAGGGGCAAACCTCTTCATTCTCTAATTTCTGAACTTGCCTGTGTGTGCCCTCCACTCCTCCTGTCCAAAGAAGTTTCCGTGGGAACCGTCTGCCTGTGTGACTAGTCTGCTCAGCAACAAAGGCTCATGGTCACATTTTGAGATGTCCATGTGTTCTTCCACCTCCTCGTTGTGTGCTCATTTAAAGCATCATAGAATGAACACATGACATCATTCTTAGAAACAGCCCTATTTCAGGCCTTCACTGGTACACAGCTAAGCAGTCACATACTCTGCCAGTCTCGCTTAGGTATGTTCTCTTTCATTTTTTAATTATTTAAAATTACTATTTCCTTCATTTTTGAGGCTATAATATAATTACATTATTTCCCCCTTCCTATTCTTCCCTCCAGTCCCTCCCATAGAGCACCTTGTCCTTTTGTTTAAATTTACTGCTTATATTTTATTAACCATTATTACATGCATACATGTGTATACATGTATATTCCTAAATATAACCTGCTCAGTCTGTATAATGCCACTTGTATCTCTATATTCAGAGCTGACTATTTGATATTGGATAACCAATTGCTGTGTTCTCCTTGGGGAAAACTATTTCCCACTGTCAGCATTCTTTAGGCACCAATAGTTCCTTGCATAGGTTGAAGCTTGCTGGTCTTTCCCTTTCTCAGTTTAGCAGTCTCTATAGGGTTGTCCTGCTCATATTTAGGCAGTCATGCTTTTGAGACTTTATTATGGGTGTAGCTTCTGATATGACTAGCAGACATGATATTACAGCAAACTCCTTTATCCTCTGGCTCTTACAATCTTTCCACCTCCTCTTCCACAATGTCCCCTGAGCCTAAGGACCAAGAGTATTTTGTAGATTTATCCATTTGGACTGGGAACCATAAAGCTGCAGTGTGATTGCTTGTAGATATTTTTGTAATGGTCTCCATTGGTTACAAAGAGAAGTTTACTTATTGAGAAATGAGGACTACATATATCTATGGATACAAGGACAAGGAATGTAACTGGAATTATGCTGGTTTGGTAAAGTAGTGGTTGTAGGTTCTCCTCCAAGATCCATGACTTCATTGGCTCTGGGTGATTGGATAGGTTTCCAGTACCAGAAATGATTTTCCTCTTGTTGGGTGGGTCTTAGATCTGATTAGAGAGCTTTTGGTTACCACCAATGTATGCACCACTCCTGCTTTCTTACTTATCATGCTATGCTGCTCATTTTGTGGTTAATAGGCATTATAAGTGTTGGACATAGGATTGTTGGTTAAGTCCCTCTTTTAGAAGCTTGCATGGTGCCTTCTGGTACTATGAAAGCTAGTCCTCAGGGAGAAAGCATTCTGCTTCTGAAATGCATGTTGTCTTCTGCAATAGAGACTTAACTCTGTGGGGCAATTAAGGTCAATAATAATTGTCAACAATTTGTGGGGAGTCTCTTGGGTAACCTTGACCAACAAGTCAAAGGAATGATTCTCGTTCCTGATGTTGAGCCACCTGGGGCAGCAAATTGTGTTCCTAGAAGGACTGAGAAATGATCTAAGAGTCAGACATTTGCTTAGCCCATAATTGTCTTACTTTACTTAAACACTGAGAGCAAGAATATTTGATAGTTCCCGTACTCCACAAACCTCTCCCTGGGATCCTGGAATTCTCTGCAAAAATTTTGAAAGTGTTATGTTCCTTGCACTTGAGTTACCTTTAAAGACTTTTCAGCTGTGCAAAGGACAAAGGGTTCAAAGTGTCAACTGTTCCCCAGGTCTGACTTGTGTGCCCTGGCAGTCTGAACTACCTGGAAGCAGCAGAAAGGGTCTGGGAGCATGGGAGAATGTGACCAGCCCAATGACTTCTATCTTCCCAACCCTAAACATTTTTCTTCAGTCAGACTTCCATCCTTGTCACCTAAGGTACTTAGCTTCCTTTCTTCTGATACCTAGAAACCTAGTCTGCGTCCATAAATTCTCATCCATAACACAGTCAGGAAGATGCTCCAAAGTCTGCTGTCCTTCTCCCTGCCATAGCCCCCTGGGAATGCCCTGGCTGCATTTTTCAGCTCTAAAGTATTGGGTGGCCATGCTGCTGTCACAGTTTGGCCTTTTCACTGCTCAGCTGTAGCCACCACTGGTGCTCCCCTGCCGTCCTTGTGCACCGTCTGAGATACTTTCTTTGTGTTGCCAGTTTAGAGCACACTACTGAAAACAGTCAAGAAAAGGCCATGTCTCCCACAGACCTTTACTGGCCCTAATGTTGCGAGACCCAGGGAGGCAGCACAAGAGAATGTCTGCCAGCTCATTCACCAACTCGCTGACATATATGGCCAGACAAAGGGGCGTTTGAACATCTCATGGGTTAAAAAAAAAAAATTGTTTGTGCTTGCCTTAATCTACAGGCTTAACTCCTTAGTACTCTTCCTAGCAGCCTCTCTGCTCAACCACCTGGGACATTCTCCTCTTTTGCCCTAGATGGAACAGGTTGCTGGTCATCTATTTCCTAAAGACCTATGATAGCAAAATAACCAGACAAATGAGCAAGTCCTGGCTGGGCCACCCTTCTGGAGCTGGACTCTCTACAGTCTTCTCAAGGCCATGCTCATGGTGGCTGTTGTTGATGGAAGGGTATGCTCTGGTTGTTCTATTTACAGTCGTTTTGCTCAGAGCAGCCAGCCAGAACAGTAAGACAGAGTTCAACAGTCAAATTAGAAAGTTCAATTGCCATCTCCCAGTGCCTTTGCTAATTCATAGGAAAAGGAATACCACAAGGGATTTTCACAACAGTGCTTGGAGAAACTTGCTATTAAACACTGAGTGATTTTTAAAAGTGACTAGTATCTGCCAAGTGTCCCGGAGAGAGGTGTCCTCCCACCTTCTCAACTCTGAGAGAATCCTTCAGATGGTGAGACCCTTGCCATTGGGAACCTCAAGGATGCTTTGGAGCACTCACAATGTCCATGTCACTTCCTGTCATCCCCACAGCTGCATGCTGCCAGATCCCTCTCCATTTTTCTAGGTAAAGAGGTAGCTGTAGGTGGGCTTTAGAACCATCACATTCCTTAATCCTGCTGATTTCTACCATTAGTAAAAGGCAGTTATCTCAGTTCAGAGCCTACAGCAGGCAAATTAGCAAGCAAGAGTTATTAAGATGACTTGCCTTTACCTATTTGTTTCATTATCTTCATTCATGTGAGATAATAAGAGCTATTCTTTACATTAGGAAGAGTTTCCTTATGAAGTAACTTTATTGATTAAACAAATGGTGAGTTGATTTAAGAAGACATCAAGACAGTACAGAGGACATGGCTGTGCATGCCAGCAGTCATTGCTACTCAGGAGACTGAAGTAGGAGAGTAGCAAGTTTGAGGCCAACTTTGGTGACCTAGTCACTGTCTCAAAATTAGTTGAGAAAGGATGTACCACTAAGGTAGAGCACTTGTCAAGCATGTGAGTGGCATAGGATCCTCCCCAGCATGGCACTGTCAGCTTTGGCAAACACTATGAAGCTGGTTTCCCTGGAGTCCTGTTCAGAACCTCCACCCTGAGGCAATAGTTTACATTCTATGACATGGGACTTCCTGCTCCCTCTCTGGCCACACTGATGAATGATCTGTTTTCTGCAGTGTGTATCTTCGCAGATATGCAGGCCCCTGGTCCTCTGTGTCTGGCAAATGATTCTGAATTGTTTATATTTCAGTTTCCTTTTCTTCCTCCAGAAAGTTCTTCTTGTCTGCCTGCTCCTTATTTCAATGGATGGGTTTTCTGGATTGACTGTTCTTAATTTGCTACAGTTACAGGCATCTTATAAAAGCACACTTTTAATGTGTGAGGACCAACCCCAAGGAGCCATGAGACTGAAGAAAGAGGAGCAGGTAGACTTGGGGTTTCAGAGATTTAAAAAAAAGGGCCAGTGGAGTGCTTGCTATTTGCATCTGGAAAAGGTGTATGATTATGGGTTAGAAGAAAAGTGATGTCATCCTGCCTGGAATGTACCTAGCTCATCTGAAGCTGATATCATTGTCAGACTTGTCCCAGAAGCCACCACTGTAGTGGTTTTTGCCTATTTATAGTTTGCCGGAAAACTGTGGAAAAACTGGCAGGAGTTCTTTGGGGCAATCCTGGCGATGATGACTCAGGGCAGCTCCAGTCACATCAAGGAGAAGCCACGCTTAGGTCATCTTCTGCCCTCTACGTAGACCATTCAATAGACCATTCAGTCCAGTGGAGTTGGCCCCATATAAGGGAATGACTACAGTAAAGTACATTAATCACAATGCCAGAGGTAGTGGAAGTTTGCTGACGGTCTGTTACACTCTTTCTTACACCTAATGCTGAGGTAACCTTCATAGCACTAATAGTAATTGAAAGGGGCTCAGTCAGTGTCAGATCTTTGAGAATACCAGGTTATGGAAATGCCATAACTGCCTCCAGGCCACTGAACTAGCAATGAACAGTTGAAAAGGGAAGATCAGAGATGGCTGTTTTTATAGCTGTATATTGGTTCAAGGCACACTTAAATAGAAATGCACCTGGGTGTCACCATCTTGAATATTTACACCATGCTTTGAGCAAAAGCAATGGCCAGAAACTTTTAAGCAGGACCCACCAGCACCCAAGGGTTATCCTTTCCACTGCCAGGCTGCAGCTGTCCTGCTGGAACCTCTGCTTGCCAGGGTTTCCTGTCCCATGAGGTTGTACTGGTGGGGACTTTACCACTTAGGACACGGACCAGCGCCTGGGAGCAGGCTGGTTGCCCTAGGCAGCCTGCTAGTACAAGCAAATTGTATTCCCCTCATATTAGAAAATGACTTTCATTATCTCTTCTGCAGGCCAAATGCAATTCATTGCAATGGAATAGCATTGAGTTTCATTCCATTATCTCAGTCCTGCATATATCCACCCTGAGATGGCTGACCTCTCCTTATAAAATAAGGTATGCTTTCTTAGCCCTATTTTATAATTAAGGAAACCAGCCCTCAGAATGTCCAGTGTCACACAGCTGCCTCCTGCTTGGAGTGGGGACTTGAATGTGAACACTTGGGTCCAGAGCTAATGCTTGTTTCCACAAGGCTGTGAAGCTTCAGCATTGCTTGGTATACAGTGGCCTCCACAAGGAGACATCAGTGTTTGTATCCATGGTTCATACTGTCTATAAAATGACACCAACCTAGGAGGGCATGGGGAAATGTTAAGATCAGTAGCCCAATCCTAATTGGGCTTCTTTGTGAACTACAGTGCAGTCACACTTGCTGGGAAGGTGTTTGGACTGCTTATAAGGGAGAAATCTTTAGTATTACTACAAGAGCCAGAACTGATTCCTGTCCCCCTAGCCAGATGCTCTTTGTTCTCAGTGACCCGTCAGGCACATGGCTAAGACCTGGCCCTTCCTAGCACCTGTCTCCCTGTTGCTTCTTTTCCTTCAGTTGATCTAGTCCAAGGAGCTAGGTGCTATCAATTCCCATGTCCCAGAAGCTTGGCTCTGTACCATTGTCTTCAGATGCTGCTGCAAAAACTGTCTGCCAGAGGCACAATGTGGCAAGGCTACAGTGGTAGCACTGTGGGACTTGATGCCATGCCCAAAATGGACTTGCATTTCTAGCCGTAGAGGGTTCTGATGAGCTTCACTGGACGTCCTTGAGTTTCTCTCTCACTTTTGACATCTGTATGCTCTGCCCTTCCGCATGGTCATACACTTTCAGCACTGCTGAAATGTCTTGGTCTCTAGTGTCCTGCTTACCTTTTGTCTAAAACCTCTTTCTATACTTAACATTCATTTCTCTCTTGCTGGTATCTCACATCCCCTTAACCCCTAAAGGCACCACACCTCCTGGTGCAGAAACCCCAGACTGAGAGTCAGAGCACATACCGTAGAGTCAGCTGGTCCAGTTTCAAACTCCTACTCCTCCAGTGTTGATAATAACCTGGTGAACTGTTCATTGCTCTGAACATCTCTGATGAGGTAAGATCTGTATGATATGGAGTACTGTATGATGTACAGTCTATACGATGCCGCAATGGAGACAGTTTATTTGCATATTTTGCCATAAATAGGTTTTACCCATGTAAACTTCAAGAAGCAGTCCCCTGGGTACCTGCCGTGTATTTACCGCAGCCTCAGTTTCTCTGGTGATTCTGACCTCCCAAGGGGAGTGGCTGGAGAAAGAGAGGAGGGAGGGAGACACAAAGACTGAAGCCAGCGTGGGCTTTTCCTTGCCGTTCCCACCCGTTTCTTTTTATTCATATTTACCTGGATCCTCATCAGACCTGACGCTCCCAGATGGTTGTCCTGGAAGACAGAAAGACACTGCTTCTATTAGCTGTTACCACAGCAGCACCTTTCACAATGCTGGGCACATGAATGAATAAACCTGGAGACCACGATGGTCTACTAAATCTGTGGGAAGCAACATAGATGATCACATTTCTGCAGAGCAAGGCCTGCACTCTGCACTTTGATAGCTCCTCCAAAATGCTAATAATAAAGGTTCTGTATATGCTACTTGGAAAAATGAATGAATAAATAACCCTTTTCTGGAACGCCCTGCAAAAGCCCCTGCCCCTTCCCTGCTCTGAGTCTCCGTGTCTGCTGTTTCAGCCCCCACAAGCTTCATCTGGGTAGCTTACTCATGTTTACAAAAGAAGATGACACCCCATCTTAGAAGCGCTGTAGTCTCCTGCAGCTATTTTTAAAAGGGTCAAGTGCAATTGTGGGTACAGATCTATGTGAGGAACAGCAGGACTTTACTGTTTGTTGTACTGTGGAATGATTCCAACATTTATGGCTCATTTCTTCCCTTTTTCTCCTCATTGGGTTTTCTTCTCCCAAGCTAGATAATGTCCTGTCATGATCAGAAGAAAATAGCACTTAATCTGTAGTCAGGTGTGTGTCTAGGGAGTGTGGAAAGCTAGCGCTCGCTCGCTCGCTCTCTCTCTCTCTCTCTCTCTCTCCCCCCCCCCCCCCATGCTAGGAGTGAGGAATATATCCTAATCACATCCAATCAAAGTTATGAGAGGTACTGGGAAAGATACAAGCAGAATTAACTTCATGTAGTCCTCTCTTTTCCCCCGTGGTCTGTGTTAAGGAAAGGATAAGGAAAAACCTCGCCCTCTACATTCTGAATGCAGGTATGTCACAGGAGGGAGGTCTCAACCAGGGCAGCAGGCAGATCCTTTTAAAGCAGTAGCTTTGGACTCTAGTCTGTAACTCTGTCTTGGCCTCTGTCTCTCTGTCTCTCACCGTCTCTCTCCCTTCCCACTTTCCCACACTTAGTTTTTCTTTCCTTCCCATCTCATGTCCTTACTCTCTCTGTTCTTAGGGTGAACAGGCGTTGGTGGTGATGGGCGAAATGTCCTGAACTTCTATGAGTGGTCACTGATCTTCAGTGAAGCTCCATTATGTCTTCCCCCCTGAGCAACATGTTTGCACAGCTTCAAGAGACCCTCTGCTAGGACTACCCGTCAGAACCGTTCTGGAGGATTCCTGAGCCTTGAGGTGTCTGGGAGAGGTCATCGGCATGCCATTTTAATGTGCTAGTAGTTAGGGCAACTTGCTATGCAACAGCAGTTAACTGACACAGCCTGGTGTTAGTGCAAGGCAAAGCGCACCAACCAGGGAAACAGTCATTTTTCAACTATGACCTCAGCCTACTATATATACTCCTTACCTCTCTGAGCCTTAACTTCCTCCAAAAATACAATCTTTGTCTCATAATACCCATCTATCCATCACAGAAAGAGAGGATGAAATTGGGAGAAATGCATTCAAACTGACTCAGCCCTGGAGTTGCTTCTCATATTTTCATGCTTGTTCATTCAAAAGTAATCTACACAATGCTCAAGATAAATCGAAATGTTAACAAACTGCCTTTTATCAGCATATAGTGTACAGATAGTTCTAATTAGGAATCTAGTGAGCATAACCCAGACACTATGGAAATAATATGGAGAGTCCTCAAAGTATATATATATATATATATAGTAGAACTCCAAGAAGCTCAAGAAACCCCATATTTGGGCATATGTACAAGTTGATAACAATATGTTAAGATTTCTGCACCCCAATCATCACTGAAGTACCATTCACAAAAGATAAAGGAAACAATTTAAGTTTCCATCAACTAATTGGCGCGCGCGCGCGCACACACACACACACACACACACACACACACACACACACACACACACACGAATGCTGTTTAACTATGAAGACGATAAAATCTTGTCATTTTGATTTCACCGAAGTTGAGAGTAAATGGAGGTACAAGAGGCAGGATTCTCTGGAGAGCAAAGACCCCTCTGCACAGGGGGCAATGGTGGTGGTGCCATCTCCATGTTGGTTTGGGATATGAAGGTTTCCTAATGATCACATCCCTAATCAGAACTTGAAGCTCTGAGATGATTACTGGCTTTGCAGAGCAGTTCTATCAAGCTGCCAATTTCATGCAAACATTTTGGGCTATTTTCCTTCTCAAACTGGGACTCCAGGAAGGAATTTGCTGAATTCATGGTGGTTTTTCCAGTTCTCATGGAATTAGGTCAGTGTCAGTCTTCAGCTGAGCTGAGGAACAGGCTGCTTCTTGATCTAAAATGCCTCAGCCATTGAATTCATGGAGGTTCACAAAATTGCACTAGACTTGAGGATGTGTGCCCCACAGTGGATTCTACACTTTGGGGTTCCCTCTCATGATATTTTCTCTTGTCTCTTCGTGTATTTTTCAGCTCTGTGGAGGAATTTTTGACAAGCATTGCAAGTATTTATCATAATGTTCAGATACATGATGCCTTGTGAAATGATTTCCCCAGTTGAGCTGACTGCCCGGCCCATCAGTTCCTGTCATTAGCTTTCAGGATGAGAACACTTAAGACCTACTCACTGAGTACATGTAAAGCAGAGAATTCATTGTTATTACCACTGTGCCGTGCCACAGATCATGAGAAGCTAGTGACCTCATAGCCGAATGTGTGTGCTGTTACCTCAGCTGTCTGTTCCCAGCACTGGAGCACCTGCTCTGTTCCCTCATTTTTATGGATCAACCTTTGAAGAGTCATCATTTTGGTGAGAAGAGGTTGCAGTATTTGTTCTTCTATGCCCGGCCTATTTCCTTTACTGTCATTTCCTCTCAGCTCATCCATGTTACAAAAGTAAAAATAGCCCTTCTTAACAGCATTGAAGAGTTCATGGCGTGTGTGTGCTTGTGCATGCATGTGTGTATGTGCATATGTACTGTGTGTGCATGTGTCAATAGATATGTACGGCATTTCCTTTTTTGTGCTGTGGTAGATAGATCTGCAATGAACATAGCAGTGTAGTTGTCTTTTGGACATACTGACTTCTCCTTTCCTCTGGGTGTATGTTCACCAGGTGGATTACAGGGTAGGTCTATTTTTAGCTTTCTAGAGTATTAAAATTGCTTCCCACAATGGCAACATGGATTTACACCTTCCCGACAGTGTGCACTGCCACACTCTCCAGTGCTTCTTATGCTTTAAATTTTTTATTTTAACTATCCTAAGGTGTGGGATGGGAGATCATGGCTCTAATCTGCTCTTCCTTGGCAATTGAGGATGCTAAACATCTTTTCATGTATGTTGTGCTTTTTAAATTTTGAACCATTTTATTCGAGTCCCTTGCCTGTCCTTTAATCAGGTTTTTATTCTTCCTATTGATTTGTATAAGTTAATTATATGATTTAGATTTTAGCTGTTACCAGATAAGCTGCCCGAGTCTTTCTCATATCCTTAAGGCTGTCCTTGCATTTTGCTGTTTCTTTTGCTGGTCTCACTGGAATTGTCACATAAGTATCAGTGCCTTAGTAGCTGATGTATTGATGCCTGTACTGCTTCTCCCAGGCTGATCATGTGCTGCTTGAATGTAGGTGATCCATACATTGCCATCTTCAGGCAACACAGAACATGCTACTTCCTAGACAAACAGGAAATGCATGTTAAACAGCACGTTCTGTGCACAACTGAGCTGAAGAATATATATTGCTTTAAAATACCTTATTATAATACTGTGTGTCTGTGTGTGTGCGCGCGTGCACACACACACACAGTGGGGGGGAGGTGAGGGGGAGAGAAAGAGAGAAAAAATTCAAACCCATAAGAGACTCACCAAAACCATAGGAAAGAAGGCAGAAGTCACAAACAAAATTCCTCAAAGAATTTAAAATCTACTTTCAGAATACATCAGTAAACAGACAGACAGGCATCCAGTACCATGTATTAGTGCCCCAAATGATATAAAAAATGAATGCCAGGAAGCAGAGAGAACAGAGAACAGCTGCAGAGGATGGGCAGTGAGATCAATGTTATACGGTAGGAACTGGACTGGGCAGAAACTTCAGGAATGAGTACCATTTAAGAGAATGGTATATAGAGAACTCTGTGCTGATAGTTTCATATCACTTGCCATAAGCTAAAATCATCTGAGAGGAGGGAATATCAGTTGAGGGAATATCAGTAGTGCCACACCAGGGCTGGGAGTCCTAGTGCCATAAGAAAGCAGGCTGAGCAGCCCTGAAAAACAAGCCCATAAGCAGCACCCTTCCACTGCCTCTGTATCAGCTCCTGCCTCCAGGTTCCTGCCCAGTTAGAGTTCCTGTTTGGGCTTCCCTCAGAGGACTATGACTCAGGATGTAATCCAAAGAAACCCTTTCCTCTCCAAGTTGCTTTGGTCATGGTGTTTCCTCCCAGAAATAGAAATTGAGACCATGATAGGAAAAAGCACAGGGACAAATGGCGGAAACACATGAACTATGAACCAATAGATAAGGAACCCCAACTGGATCAGGTCCTCTGGATAAGTGAGACAGTTGATTAACTTGAACCGTTTGGGAGGCCTCCAGGAAATGGGACCAGCCAGGACCTGTCCTTAGTACATGAGCTGGCTGTTTGGAGCCTGGGGCCTATGCTGGGACACTTTGCTCAGCCTGGGCGAAGGGAGGAGGGGACTGGACCTGCCTGTACTGAATCTACCAGGCTGGGCTGAATCCCCAGGAGAGTCCTTGTCCTGGAGGAGATGGGAATGGGGGGTGCCCTGGGGGGGGGAGGCTGGAGGAAGGAGGACAGGGGAATCCCTGGTTAATATGTAAAATTAAATTAAATTATAAAATAAAATTTAAAAACATTTTAAAAAAAGACAAACACAACAAAAGAAAATGCATCAACTTCTAAAAGATTCATTGCAGAGCAAAGCCTGGAGGCATTCTCTTCTTTGGGGTCTTTTCTTCCCAATTGTGTGGCTTCCATCTTCCAAGCTGCACATCCCCTGGAGTCAGCACTTCTCAGTGTTTCATCTGGTATGCTGTAGATGCAGCGGTGATCCATCCTTAGAGAGTTTGTGCCTCCATGGTGTAGTGGCAATAAAATCAATCCACACTGGGCGTGAAACTGCAAAGCCTAACTAGGGTGGGCCGCCGTGAGAAAGGGGCCTGAGGGTTTTCTCTGAGGAGACATCATGTCCTAAATTGGTGATGAAAAGACATTCATTCATCCCAGGGAAGGAGAGAACCCTGGGAGACAATAAGCAAGGGTAAACTCTGTCCCAATTGAGGAGTGCAAGTCAGCCATTGTGGCTGAGGTGAGGGGAATGGTGAATGCATCCCAGGAAATCCAAGATGGGGCCACATCCTGCATGCCTAGGTTGGAGTTAAGGAAGGATGTTTAAGCTCATAACACAACTTGATTTTTATTTCTGCCAACACTTGGAAATTTTTTTTGAAGTGGGAACAGAGGCAGAAGTGGGAGCAGAAAGGATCTCTGGCAAATGCTTGCATTCAGCAGCACTGTCCTGGGCCATGCCTTATTAGTGCCATTGGGGACAATAGATAGAATCAGAGAGAACAAGACACCCTCACCCCATCCATGCACCCATAATACATGCTTTACCACCCTGCTTCTGGGAACCCATCAGATCTGGAGAGCCCAAAGTCCTTCCTCAGCATCCATTCAAATTTATCCCTATTCCTGCCTTCCCTCCCTGTACTACATACACTTCCAGCCATTGTGACAATTGGCATGAAAGTGGAGTTATTAATACATGGTGTTTCTCAGGCTGGCACTGGACGCAGCTGAGTGTCTCTTGCTATTATTTTCAATGCAGAAGGCACTGAGTAAGAGTTCTTTCACTGAATTAAGGTAACTGAGATAAAGAGTAAAGTGCTCCAGCTGTTGAGCTGGGAGAAGCTCTCCTAGCCTGATGATGATCACAGTGATATTGATCGCAGCTTGCACTCGCTAAACACATCGGTTGGATGCTGTGCTGAGTACCTTCCGCATTCCAGTCTCACAGGACTGCTAGGCAGCAAGCCTGGCTGTCCTTCCCATTTCATTGTTATTCACTGTCTTAGAAGCTGACAGTCATGAAAGATTAAAGTACACTACACTGCTTATGACCTTAGGATCCCCCAGAGGGTGGATATGTGAGAGAACTTAAGGGTTAGCCTTTACTCTAGGAAAGCTTGTTCCCATGTAAAGATTGCCTTTTTGGTTATGTGGAAGATCTGGTATAAGGATACAGGAGTGGAAACAAGAAAACTAAGTAGGGCACTCTGTGAGAACTCATTAAAAAGTGGGTAAGTTGGAGTCTTTGGTTCTCACAGTAGAAGGGAGGAGATGGATCTGAAACATGATTATCAGGCAGAAATTGCAATAACTGTGACTAACTAAATGCAGTGAGTTGTTGAAGTCAAGTGAGCAGCTGTTGATTGCATAGATTGACTCTGGAGAAAGTGAAACTTGCAGAAGAAAATATCTGTAGATATTATAGTTTGATGTACTGACACCGAGAGGCTGGGAGGCCCAAGGTCTGTAAAACCCTGACTTTGTCCCCATGATATCAACACATTAATGAATCATTTGAGCCCAGGAAAAAGGTTGCATCTGCATGGTATGAAGTACTAGAATTCAGGAAGTATTCCTACCTGCACTGGCCACAGGAAAATAAGAGATCTCACCTATATGCATGTTCAAACACTGTAACACTACTTTTATGTGAGCCACACCCAATCACAGATACTACAGCCTTCAGACATCACAGAAACTCACAAAGCACAGCTACTCCAAGCTACATTTCTACAGACATCCAAGATTTCCTCAGGGTCAAGTGCCTTATTGTAGACTTCTGTTTGTCAGTTTCTTGACCATTTAATATGTATACAATTGTGATACTTCTCTCTCAGGTTTCTCCTTTTTCTGTTTGGTATTGTGTTGTGGAATATTAGTTTAAGATGTGTTATATTCATTTATGCTGTGGAATATTTGTTTAATGATGTAAAGATATGCTGCATTCTTTCATGTTGTATTTGTTTAGCTCTGTAAAGCTGTGTTACTTTGCCTGTCTAAAACACCTGATTGGTCTAATAAAGAGTGGAATCACCAATAGCAAAGTAGGAGAAAAGATAGGTGGGGATGCCAGGCAGAGAGAATAGGAGGAGAAATGTAGGCTTGAAAGAAGAGTGAGGGGTGAGAAAAGGAGGAGAGGAGGACACCAGGGGCCAGCCACTCAGCCACACAGCCAGCAAAACATAAAGAGGAAACAGGATAATTTAAATTAGGAAAGCTGGTTAGAAACAAGCCAAGCTAAGACCAGGTATTCATAAATAAGAATAAGTCTCTGTTTATTTACTTGGGAGCTGGGCAGCAGGCCTCAAAAAAGTAAATAAAAGCAACTGAAGTATCGACTTGCTCCAATTAGGCTGCCGTCACAAAGCAGCAAAAACAAGGTATTTTATAAAGAAGAATAATTTATTTCTGAAAATTCTGGAATATCATGCCACCTGCAGATTCAACAGTTGGTGAGGATCTCCTTCCTCATAGACAGGAATCACCTCCTTGCAATATCACACTTAGACATCCCAGTACCTCCACCTCAGGGGTTAAGGTTGTAGCGTGTGAATATGGAGCATAGAAGTCCGTCTATCACAAATGTTCATGGGGCTTGGGATTGACTGTTCTTTCATGACCTTTTTCACACTGTCAGGATGCATCTGTCTTTTTATAGCAGAACTCACAGTGGTTTATTGGTTGGTTGGGGAGTGTGGGTCATAGACTTTTTAATCGAGTGGGTTGGTGGTGTCAAAGTCACAGAAATAGCTGAGAGTTCTTGAAATGAACTTGTGGGAAAAGGAAACCACTGAGCACAGGCCCCAGTACACAGCACCTACACAGATAAAGACCCACAGAGATGAACCAGTGAGCCAAGGAAGAGGAAGAGTTTCTAAACCACATAGGAAGGACATTCCTGTAAGGGAAGTATAGTTATAAATTGTAAAGATCAGTGTAGCAAACTTTCTCTTCTGACTTTCTTGAACCTCCAGCCCACAAATAATAACACTGAGACTTATTATTAAGTATGAAAGCTTGGCTTTAGCTTAGGCTTTTTCCCAACTAGCTCTTATAACTCAATTAATCTGCTTCTACATTCTGCCAAGTGGCTTGGTTACCTCTTTTTAGTGTGGCACATCTGGCTTGCTCCTAGTCTGCTGGTGAAATTGCACACCTACATTCCTCCTCCCAGTGCCTGTCTGTCTGTCTGTCTCTCTGTCTCTCTCTCTCTCTCTCTCTCTCTCTCTCTCTCTCTCTCCCTCTGCCCAGAAGTCCCACCTATTCTCTTCTACCTAGCTATTGACCATTTAGCTCTTTAGTAAGCCAATCAGAAGGCACTTTAGGCAGAGACACATCTTTACAGTGTAAACAAATATTCCACAACAGATAATATTTAATCTGTTGGTCAAAGAGAATGAGATTAAGAAATAGCCATGGGAGTCTGTTATTAGATTGTTGATCTTTCTGTTAAAAGTACAACCAGATGAGAAGACCCTTCAAGGACCCTAAAAAGCAGATATCAGAGCCGCTTACAGTAAACTCAAAGATACAGAACTGTAAAAGGATTTTATTTAAACTCCAGGAAAACTGGAACTGGAGGAAAGGTGAAGGGAAGGGAGAGGTCGTGTTGGGGCGGGACTCCAGAATTGTCACTCTCAGCTCCCATGAACAAGTTTCATGATTTTAAACATGTCTAGGTACCGTTCTCTAGAAATGCATCCTTGCATTATAGTTTATAAGCTGTGTAATTTCTACATCTAGCCTGATAATTTATTGCTTTGCCATTTTCACAAAGGATTACTTGGCATACCCAGTAGGATACCCACTTCTGTGTAAGCCAGGCCATTTGGATCACAGTGCCAAAATGAAACTTCACCTACTTGGCAACGATATCATCTAATTTCTGGCAAAGTACTTGGTTACAAGCATAGAGAGCTGTTAGTAAAGTCGGTAGACACAGAAAATAAGACCCTAAATCTTATTGTTGATAAACTATTGACCAAAAATCTAATCTTGCCCATTGTCTGGTTTTATGAATGAAGTGTTATTGGAATGTAGCCATTTCAGTGTCTATGGTGACTCATGAATCATAATGGTAGATTTGTGAGAGAGAGAGACCCCATTGTGCACAATGTCTAATATATTTCCCATCTGTGTGGGCCTGTAGAAAAAATGGTCCTCCAATGCCTCCTCCAGAGGAAGGAGAATGCAAAGGATGGCCATGAAGATGCCCATCACAAGGCTCTAGTGAAGACAGGCTTTCCATGCCTGGTCATGGGCCTGTCATTTTAGACTCAAGGCCCAGATCACTTACTCAGAAACTTTCAGGAAGATGGGAGAATTCAGAGTAACCAGTACCTGTGTATAAGAGACAGTAGAAGAGATATTTTTGAACAAATATAATATTTGCTATTTCAGAGAAATCTTCAAGCTATTAATAGTGGGGATAACACTGAACTTCTCCTGTGGTTTTATAAGTTTACTCCATGTTTTTCGATGTCTTGATTTCAACTGCACATAGTATGTTTGGAAAGACAGAGGCAACTTCTTCCCCTCTGTGAGCAGGGTCTCTGAGGTCCTAGTTCAGTGTAAGGAGAATTGAGTGTGGGAGTGGATAGTAGATAGCAGCCAGGAGCTAATGACTCAGTCTGTGATGCTTCTCTGTATGCCTTTCTCTTTCTGAGCTACATTTGACTACATCACAACTCTGAGCTACAGTTTTCTACATCATGCCTCACAGAGCCACTCTCTTTTCCTATGGACCATTTTGGAGTGAATTTCAAACTCACTGCTTTCTGGTGCTTTTGGTACAGGAATTCTCAACTGTACGTTAGGAGCAATGGCATCTGTCCAGTAGGGGATTCATAGAGTGGTCCTAGAACAGTGGCCATACTTAAGCATTCTGAAAGTCTTGGATGCCTATTACATTTCCATCATAGAAAAAACAGGAAACCAGTAGTGCCATGATTTCCAGTTAGCAGGAATTGGGGTTCTCAAGCTCAATATCAGGAGCTTGAAGTTAAGGTGTACAGCATGGTCTTATATCTCCAAAAACAGTCCTTTCTAATCAGCAGAAGCAAAGACAAGAAAGGCAGTACCAGCATTATCTAGTTAAAACATTAGTGCAGCTGTGTGCAAGTGTCTTGCCATTCTACAGAAAATAGACTGAGGCTTATAATAACCACACTGGGTCAAGATATAACTAGTAAGGGCCTTTATCATCACCAAAGAGGCTGGTTTGGTTCCTTTAGATTTTCAACCAAGGCCAATTTAACTTCCAGCAGATATTTGACAATGTAAGGGCAGAATGGAGGGTAGGGACAGACCATTGACATCTACTGGGTAGAGGCCTGGGTTTCTGTTAAATATGCTACAGTGCAGAGCACAGCTAAAAAAATTTTGGCCTCACCTGTGAATATGCTGAGGTGGGAATATCCTGTGTAAGATCATGTTTCTTCAGAGACATGAATAAAAATAAATGAAAAATATAGAAATGCAGATAGGATTTCTGAGGGACCTGATGAAATGGCTTCATTTAATTATTATTCAAAGTTGGTAATAAAACGAACGCCTCTCATCTCTGGATCAGATGTTTCACCATCTTGCTTGAACCCCTCCACTGTTCCCTGAGACTTGTTAAAGTGGCTCTTTGTAAAGCATTCGGAGCATTTCAAGGAGAAGGTGGTAACTGAGATTGCAAATGCTGTACACATGTTGCCTTGCATTAGGAAAATTTCCTCAGAACAAACCTAGGACATCAGCAGTATGATGTTCAAGACCACTGTGAACCCTATGCCAAGAAGCAGCACTTTGAGAGAGTGCTTGGGGTGTTAAAAATGTCTATAACTGTGATCTGTGAGTATTTGAGATTGGTAAACATGAGGCAGTACCCTGGTGTGATCCCCAGGTCCCCCTCACAGGACAAGAGCACACCATCACACCTCTGCTTGCCAACATCATTGCTTTAGTCTCTGGTTAGTGGAGAACAGTATATAGGTAAGAGCTTCTCCACAGTGAGATTAGGAAGCATTCACATCCTACTCTACTGAGCAGACAGAGGCCAGGGCTGCCTATTTTTCCTTTAGATGAACCAAATCTGTTCCACACCTCATATTCCAGGATGGAATCCACCAGTTAAGATTGTATCTATACTTAGATTCCTCCCCTTTCCTGATTCTCCTTCCTGCATTTCCCTTCTGAGAGCCAGTCCTAACCAACTACTCCCACTGTGCCCACTGTGGACTCTGAGTCTATGGAAGCTGAGTCAAAAATACACCAAGTCCAGATACCAGCGGCTATGTGTATGTGTGTGTGCCATACAAAGGTCCTTGTATCTCAACTCCAGCTCCATGATAGATCAAGTGAGCAAGAAAAGGAACAGGAACAACTGGCAATCAGGGAACTGTAGAAAGAGGTGACATCATGTGCTTCTTGATGATCAAAAGGAATGTAATGAACCCCAATCTGTACAGACTTCTCCCAGGGAGGAGAAATTTGTCTCATTGGCCTGAAGCCAGAGCTCCAGGCAAGTACAGTGCTATCAGACTCCAAGCTTGTATCACAGTTAATGGGGAGGAATTTTTCCTATTTCACCACTCCTGTTCAGTTTACACATTTAATATAATCAGTACAAAATAGTCCATGAAGTTTTTGTCTTATTAATTTTGTCTTATTAAAAGTTTGCCTTCTTAAAAGACTATTAATTGTGTCTTAAATGAATGAAAATAGCCTGCTTTTGCCCATGAGTCATCAAGCACCTGAGAAATATCTTGACTTTTGGTCATGCTCAATCCACAAAGATAGATGTGAGTCCCTTTTGAATAAAATTTTGAAGTCTTTGGTGAATTTGGCATGGTTTTGGAAGACTGGGATTTTTAAGTGTGTAGTCATCAAGTTAAAGGGGAATTTGGGTTTTCTCTGTGCTCCGAGCACACGCCACACTTCATCATTGTAGACATAATTCCTTCAAAAGTGAAGACAGACCATCTCTTCTCCATGCTGGGAGCTGGTCTGGGAACTAAACACAAAGAAACAACCAAAACTCCTGTCCCCTCAACACATATTGTACCATGACAGCAAGTATTCATATATGAGAGGAGAAGAGACAGTCAGCATACTCCTCCCTCAAAGAAGAGGACACAGTTTAGTAGAGAATGAGCCAATGACATTTCTTGGATGGTGTGAATATCCAGGTGAGACTAAAATGAAGTGAAGGTGCAAAATTCAGATCTTCAGAAGAGCTTTCGAGTTGGAATCAGCTAGCTCAGAGTCCTGGAGTTTGAAACAGGCCCTGAACACTCAGGTCAGTGAGAGAACAATCAGGGTTGAAAGTGTTTTCTACATCCTGACTCAGGGGTTCAGAAATAGCTTAGGCTAATCGTTTTTCACAATCTCTCAGCTGCATAAAACTCTCCTTTATCTCAGTTCCTGCAGCAGCATCCCACTGCAAATCTACCCCACACTTGTCCTTCATGCATTGGGATAAGCTGTTAGTGCCACTGGACAACTAAGAAAGGATATGAGACAATTGTAGCTGCTGAGTAGAAAGTAGATGGAATGGACAGTGAGATGAAATAGAGAAGCTCAGAATGTAGCTCAGCTGGTGATGTGCCCTCCTGCTATGCATGAAGCCCAGAGTTTGATCCCAAGCATCCCTCAAAACAGAGATGGTAGGACAAGATACACAGTCCCAAAGCTCAGGCTCAGAAGCTAGAGGATAAGAAACCCTAGGTCATCCTTTACTAGACAGAGCATATGGAACAAGCTTAAAATACAAAAGATCCTGAGAGAGGGGTGAGAAATGGAGATATTAATATGACCATTCATGCTACGAAAGGGTGGGGTGGCAATAACTCAGTAAGGTGGGAAACAGTTGGTGTGGGAACACACATTAAAAGTGGAGCTGATAACATGTGTTACGCTGGACCTGAACTGTTAAGAGTGGAAATGGAGGGTGGGGGAGTCTTAGAAAACTTTCAGAGCTACTGTATTTACTACTCTTGATTTCTTTTATAAGAACATGTTGCACTAATATAGAAGCTATTTATCCTTTTCTTGTGTGCCAGATTGGTGGGTGTGTGGGGAAAGAGAATGTGTGTTCATGTGTGTAAGCCTTCACACTTAAAAAAGTGCCAAAGTGGGTGTTATTTTGCATATCACAGGGGGATTTTTGTATCACACCAGTCTCAACCTGAGAGGTGCAGATAGGACCCACTATTCCCACTATAACAATAAAAATAGCCTCTCGTCATTATCTGATTTACCTGGGGAGGTAAAATAGCCACCAGTTGAAAATCAATGCTCTGAATCAAAGTTGCTGCAGTGGCTGTGCTGATTAATTTTTTGTCAACTTGACACAAGGTAGAGCCATCAGGGAAGAGGAACCTCAATTAAGACAATGCCTTCATCAGGTTTGCCTGTAGGCAAGTCTGTAGTGCATTTTCTTGATTAATGACTGATGTGGGAGGGCCCAGTCCACTGCAAACAGTGCCACCCCTACAAAGACGGCCCTGGGTGATACAGAAAGGGTAGGCAAGCCATAGAGAGTAAGCCGGTAAGCAGCATTCCTCCATGGCTTCTGCTTCAGTTTCTGCTCCCAGGTTCCAGCCTTGAGTTCCTGTCCCGGCTTCACTCAGTGTTGGAATGTTACCTCTGAGTTGTAAGATGAAATAAACTCTTTCCTCCCCAAGTTGTTTTTGGTCATTTTTTTAAAAAATCACATCAAAAGAAAAGTCTAACAAAAACAGCAGCTGTGGTGCTACCCGTAAATATGTGGGCATGGGCAATCCACCAAACCCTCAGGATTCCGTGACTTCTTGAGTGCTGGTCATGAATTTAAGCTTCTGTTAGCCTAAGGTGGAAACAATAAATCAATTATCCAAGAGTGTCTTCATGGATAATTCACTTCTACTGAATTTCAAATGGTAGTGCTTAAAACAAACAAAAACATCCTATAAATATTAACATAAAGTTAGTGTTTCTTCTGGGAATGAAACATGATAACCATAAAGCTGTAAGACTGATTTCTCCCAATCTTTGACAATCATTTGAGTAGATGCAACATGCTATCAGGTTCTCTGAGGCTCCAGATGGGCTTTAGAGCTTTTCTGTTGTCAAGAGGCAGTTGGAGATTTACCGTTTCTGCTGTTCCATGTGGTTTCTCTCAGGGCTTTTTTTGTTGTGCGATTTGGTTCCATGACAGCATGGAGTTGTTTTTGTCACTGCTGGGAATGGTGTTGCTATGCCACATCTCTTCCTGTTCACAACTAGAGCTGTCCACACATTCAGAATCCCGTGGTCACCACAGGCAGATCTGGTAGCCAGCTTCTCTAAATGAGCTCACATAATTTCCAAGATGTCTTTGAAGCCACTTCTTCTAGATCCTTGCATTGTCTTCTTCCCCATCCCTAATGTGAGGCTGGGGCTTTTCACAGTCACATGCTCTGAGGATGATGTAATGTTCCTTCACATCTCCCGGCAGAACAGACTCGACTGAAGCCTCATGCTCTTCTCTCAAGTTGAGCTTTCCCACCATAGATTCTGGACATCCGATATAGATTATGTAGCCCAATACACAGTTACAAAAACTGTTATGGTATATTTAGAAAATCATGAAGAAACAGTAAGCCAAAAAATATTTTGGTGTACATGTTATAAGATGACTCAATTCTCTCTCTCTCTCTCTCTCTCTCTCTCTCTCTCTCTCTCTCTCTCTCTCTCCTCTTTCTGTCCCTCATACGCATTCCCTCCATCTCTCTCCCTCCCTCTTTTTCTGTGTATGTGTGTGTGTGTTTGTATGTATGTTCCCTCTATTTGAATGACCTATATTAAACACAGAGTTTTTACTTTATTAAATCTTTAGAAGCTTTTTTTTTAAATAAAAAAGTTAAATCAATTTTCTGTGTTTATCCTCATATTATAGCTTCTGTAGGCTCGGCCCTTGACAGAGCCTTTTAAGGAAGGCAGAGTCTGCTAGAAAGGGCCTTCCACTTTGGGGCTTTCCTGAGTTCTATGAGACCATGGATTTCCTTCCTGGTCTTATTCAGCAAACAATGTTTGATGCTGAATCCTGAATTGATCTGTGGCATTGATTACTTTCAATTAAGCACTTACATATACAGAACAATCCCTAGAGGGCTAGATCTGGTGCCTTTGAAAGAAGCATCCTTGAAATGACTTTCATTATTCCAGTGTCAAATAAGCAATGGAGCCTCAGGAATGGAGCAGCCATTTGGGCCCTGCTAAAAAGGACCCAAGATGCATCCCGCATATTTGGCCAGGAAGAGTGTTCCCTGTGAAGGTGGTCTCACAAATGCATCTGTAGCCTAAAATAGGCAAGGCGCAGCAGACTTAGAATCCTTTGTGCCTAGTTACTAGAAATTCTAAATTTTTCTTTGGCTAAAGTAAGGCAAAGATTGTCACATTATTATTTTGGTTAACAGACTTTAGTTTTGTGAAGCTTAATGATAGGTAAAAAGAGAAATGTAGAAGTAGGCAGGTAATGGTGCCTTCCCTTAAGACATTCACACAACTGCAAGAGCTAACTGCCATAGCTAGTTCCCACAGTACTATGTGTATACTGTACCATAAGTGACAACATTAATTGTCTTTTGCTTTAGAAAGGGTGATCAGATACTGTGGAATAACAAAATAAAGTGCAATTAATTCTGCTTACAAACAGAGCAGTGCATTGTAATAAGAGAGCTTCTGGTGGAAAGAAACAGGACTCTCAATTCTAAGTGGCTTCTCCTTGAGCTGGGGATCTAGTTAAAAATGAACACCCTATTCAGTGCTGTGGAATAATACTCAAGATTCTACAGTTTTAAGGAGTTCTTGGCATTGACACAGTTGGTCCACTGACAGCATTTGAAGTAGCAAGAACTTTAAAATATGTCTCTACTGTTTTACACAGCCGAAGCCTGGCTATAGGTCATTATCACATTGCTGGAACAGCTCAAACAACACTCTAAAGGACCTTGGCTATTTCTTTTTATTTCAGTCTTCTATCCTTGACCTACTGAGTTTTGGCTTCTGGATTTCACCTCTGCTATCCAAATGGTTGCACTGATTCCAGGCATAAGAAATAGTCATGCAAAGAACATGACCAGAAGGTTTGTTGCTCCTCTGGTTCTTTTACAAGGAAAAAGCTTTGTCTAGAAACATCCTTGTAAACACTTGGGTGCACATGGACTGTAAGCCTATCTGATGCTTGTTCTTCCAGTGCAAGGGCAAGGAAGAACATGGACTTTGAGCACACAGGAGATACAGGCTATGTGGAAAGAATGTTGGGGAAGATAATGATTATTGGATCTGCAACCAACTATGTCTGCTACAGGGGAACTGTGCAGACTTGGGAATCTTGAAGGGTGAGGATGACCCCTTAACTTAATGCATGACCATGTGGCTAGGATCAGGTACCTTTTCTTACCCCCAAACTATCTCCCTGCATGTGTCCACTTCTCTCCAACCCTTAGTCTACTGTTGGAACACCAATTTCTCACCTTGGCTACTGTGAGAATGTATTAACCACTTTTCTTGATGCTCAGAAAAAAATACCTGAGGAAGGGACCTTGAAGAAAGGATGGTTTATATTACAGTTAATGGGTGCAGTTTACCTTGTTGGGGAAGAGCATAAAGGTAGGAGCTGGAGGCAGCTCACCACATTGTGTCCACATTCAGGAGGTTGAGAGAGATGAATGCTTGTGTCAACTCATTCTCTTTTATTATTCAGTCCAGGACCCCAGGCCATGAAATGGTGTTATCCACATTTAGGGTGTTTCTTTCCACCTCAGTTTTGGAAATATAGGAGACTCTAGGTCCTGTCAGGTTGAGAGTCAAGATTAGCCACAATAGACGGGCTAGACTACTCTGGATAAAGCCACTTGTCACACGAGCCAGGCAGCCTGAATTTGATCCCTGGAACCCATGTGAAAACAGAAGAGAACCGACTCCACAAGGCTGTCCTCTGTCTCTGATGATACACACACATACCCACCCATTAATAATAATAATAATTTAAAATATTGCCCATTGCAGATGAGTTCTCAATGTCCTCATCATCTCCATCCCTTCATAGACACTTCCATCCATCCCAAATTCACAGCCAGAGATGTCTAGTCTACAAACATGAAGGAGATGCACCTTGTTCAAAATCTGTAGTAAGATTCTCCCACAATGTCCCTGATGAGATTTCAGCTCTACCGTGTACTCTTCCAACCCCCTTTATGTGGCCTACCCACTATTACTCTCCATCTCTCCCCATTGAAAGTGACAGCTGCACTCTTGAATATTTAAGAGAATGGGTAAATACTTTTTCTACAATCAGTGGATATGATTTGCATATTTGAGAATTCCTTAGTCTCTCCCCAGCTCATGATTTCCAGGCCTCCCCTAACTCATATGTAACATCTACATTTCCAGTCCAGTTCACCTGATAGATGCCTCAGCAATGTCAGCTATAGTTTCTGCACAGCCCAGAATACTTCTTGGCTTATTGACTTGTTAACACGTGTAATTTTTGTTTTTAACACATCTACTCATTCTCTCATTTTGAGCAAGGCATGACACCGTCACTTTGTAGGCTTGAAGCTGCTGTACACAGAATGGCAGTGTGGCAGGCAAGAAAAGAGGGGAGTGGGGCAGAGCGACCTTTTAGGGAAATGAAATATCACTCTAGTAAGAAATGATAATATTCCCAGTTAGCACAGCAGTGTAGAAGGGGAGGAGAATGTGTGATGTGGTCCAAGAAGGAGGGAACTTGGTTCTAGAGGAGGGTGTGGATGGAAGGGTGGCAGTGCTCCTAGTATGCAGAATACAGGCTAGACCTACTACAGAGACAGCTTGTTAGAACGCCATCTTCTTCCCACCAAGGGAGCAGGGTGCTTCCTCCATTTAACCAGTGTGGAAACAAGGACATAGAAGCAGCATATTGGCCACATGCGACTGTTGTACATTTTCCTCTTGGGATATGATCTCAAGTTTTATTGAACAACTGTCAGTAGGCCATGCCACATTGCTAGCAACACACTAAAAATAGAATAAAGGCAATTACCTCAGGAAAGATTAAGGCAGAGAGTAAGATTTCACTTATGTAATACTCACCCTCCAGGTACTTGAACAGCCTTGGCGAGCCTCTCCACAGCTGTGTGGGTATCACAGAGTGTGGGTACACCTTGCTGGAGAAGGTGTGTATGTGTGAGTCTCTTGACACAGCACAACACACAGGCCCATACTGGAAGAGATGTCTGTGTTGGAGTCTTCTAACATAGCATACCACCAGGCCCACACTGGAGGGGTACCCACGTGGGTATCCTGACACAGCATACCACATAGTCCATATACTAGAGGGAGTACCTGTGTAGGCATCTCCTGACACAGCACACCATCCAGGCCCACACTGAAGTGGGTGTCTGTGTGGATATCCTGACAGAATTCACCACCCAGGTCCATGGTGGGAGGGAATGTCTGTGTGGGAGTATCCTGACAGAAAATGTTTGTGTGAGAAGACCCAGACACATCACACAGCCCAGGCCCATGCTGGAAGGGCTATCTGTGTGGATATTCTGACAAAATACACACTACCTGGCCCACACTGGAGTGAATGTCTCTGTGGGAGTCACATGGGAGAACATACCACCCAGGCAGGGCTGGAGGAGGTGTCCATATAGGTGTCCTACAGCATACCACTCAGGTTTTGTTTTGGGGGTTCCTCACTGTAACCCACTGTTTCTATGCTTGCTAACTCTCTTGAAGGGATCTGACCTCAGAACACAGATCTGCTGCAAGTGCTGATATCTCAGCAAAAAGTTAAGCAAATGAAACTTCATCAGTCAACAAACACATCCTTACTCCACTGTGTTTGTTAACTTCTTGTTTGAAAACCTGTAGAGACACTTGTGTTTGGAGAGCACCATCAGGCCTGTTTGGGGAATACCTACCCTAAAAGGAGCTTTGAAGACACTGGAACAATTTTCTCATTTTCTGTCAGAGAAAACCAATGTCTGGGAAGTTCCATGGCTTCCCTAGGGTTTCCTGTGTCCTTTAAGTTTAGAGGAAGGACTGAAACCCCAGCCTGTAAGTAGGGAGGGCTTTTCCCTCATGCCCTTGGCTTCTTACAATAAAATGTGGACGGCCAGAAAGCTTGCTTGTCAGATCCTTCAAACACCCCCAGTGGGTGGAGAAAACATTAGTACAAAGGAAGGAAATCAACCCCATAATTAAATACTGAACTGACTCCAGACCAGCTAGCAAGAATATTGTGGGGGCTTCCCTTAGCATGGCAGAGGGAGGGAGGCGAGTCCGCCTCAGCCAGTCACAGCTCATAAGCAACAGTGGTATGTCTGCAATGCCCAACTGAAGACGTAAACATTTGATGGGATGCAAAAGTAACTACGAGTAGCTGCTGATGAGGACATCTTCAGCATCATTTGTTTCTTTGTTCCTTTCTTTTAAAACCTCTGACATTCAAACTGAGTTGGCCAATTCTACTAAATGGTAAGAACAAAACTCCAAAAAGACCTTACAGGTCCAAATCTCCACCTGAAGAGTGTCAAGGAGACATGGTGGATAAAGGAGACCTAAGGAAGAAATGAGAAGGTCAGGACATTGGGATGCTTCTAGCCTATACTCCTAGGGTGTTATCTAGTTGGAGAGAGGGAAGACAGGTAGAGAGAGAATAATAAGTTAGTGGAGTCTTCATGTATTCTAATGTTAACTTTGCCATCACATGTATGAAACCACAGTAGCTTTGCTTAGATGGAACTCATGTACACATTTCTATGACTTTTAGCATATTCCCAGATAAATACAGTTGCTGCACAGGGTGATCTTAAAACATGGCCATCACTTCAAAAGTAACTTCACTTCCAAGCCCAGCCCCAAGCAACCTCAAATCTATTTGTGGCTTTGTAGATCCCCCTGTTATAGTCATTTTACAAGATGGAGTCATATAGTATGTTGCTGTGGGATGTTCTATATGTTAAATGTGTTGCTCTGATTGGTTAATAAATAAAACACTGATTGGCCAGTAGCCAGGCAGGAAGTATAGGTGGGACAAGGAGAGAGGAGAATGCTGGAAAGTGGAAGGCTGAGTCAGAGAGATGCTGCCAGCCGCCACCATGGAAAGCAAGATATAAGGTACTGGTAAGCCACAAGCCATGTGGCAACTTACGGACTAATAGATATGGGTTAATTTAAGATATAAGAACAAGAAGCCTGCTGAGGCCATACAGTTGGTAAGCAATATAAGTCTCTGTGTGTTTACTCAGTTGGGTCTGAGCGGCTGTGGGGCTGGCAGGTGAGAGAGATTTGTCCTGACTATGGGCCAGGCAGGAAAACTCTAGCTACAGTATGTAGTCTTTGTGAAGTAGTTTCTTTGGTAGACAGCAATGCTTTCAAGGTTCAGCCATGGACTTCATTAAAACAAATATATTTCTGTTTTTAATAGACACTTGTCACTATATGTATTGGGGGTACAGTGTGATAGCCCAACACATTAACACAATACGGAATGATGCAATCAGGGTAACCAGCACACCTCTCACCCTAGGCATGGGCCATTTCTTGGTGTTGAAAACATGACCACTGCTCTTGGCTGCCCCCAGAGCTAAATGGTAAGATCCTGTTGCTGAAGACAGTACACACCTTGGTTGTAGAATGTAAATAAACCATGCTGGAACTGAGCTGAAAGCTTTCCTCTGTAGCTGAAGGTTTCCTGTGTCCACGGGTCCTCTGCAGCCACTCAGAGCCAAGTAAACACACAGAGACTTATATCACTTTTAAACTGTGTGGCTCTGGCAGGCTTCTTCCTATCTAGTTCTTATATCTTAAATTAACCCATTTCTACTAATCTATAAGTTGCCATGTGGTGGCTTACCAGTACTTTACATCTTGCTTCTCATGGTGGCAGCAGCTGGCAGCATCTCCTGACTCAGCTTTCCCCTTTCCAGACTTCTCCTCTCTCTTTGTCCCGCCTATACTTCCTGCTTGGCTACTGGCCAATCAGAGTTTTATTTATTAACCAATCAGAGCAACACATTCTAAGCATACAGAACATCCCACAGCAGGCTCATGTCCTTGATGCTAACTCACTCACTCACCTGCACCCATGCCACCAGGGCCAGCTATAGTGGGCTGCCCTGGTGAGGTGTGGGGCCCATTCTCCTGAGTGTTGCAGCCAGCTAGGGATAGGACCAATCAACTGATTTCTAATTGGATCTGAGACCTGCTCTATGGGAGGATATTCATACCAGATATCATTGATCTTGTCAAAAGCCCATGACTGGAGGGGTCAAAAGCACTAGAGGTAATTGTACTATACCTGTATTGCTGAATGAATATGTTATCAAGCTGCCTTTTAACTATCTATGTTTATAATCATAATTTAATCTTATCCTCAGCCTTAGTCAAAGAAGCTCATCCCTGTTGTGAATACAGTTACTATGGAGACTTGTGGCTAGTTAAGATGCATAGTACAAGTGACTATTGAATACTCAGACTTAAATAGAAGACCCATATCACATGTTGAAAGTTCAGAGAACATTACATCAGAGTGGATAGAAAGAATATAAGAGGTGGGTATTGAGAAGAGGATGGTGGATATTATCTCAAGGGAGTGACATGACACTCAGAAACACACATGGCTGTGTGAACATTTAGCCATAGATGGGAGAGACTCATCAGGCCTCACCTTACTCTGGATAGCTAATGGCAGTCAGGGATTGTTGGGAGTGTATAGGAAGCCATCTGTAATCACTGATGAGCTACTTATGCTACAGTAGATAGACTCACAGCCATGCCCATGCAAGTATCCCTGGTAAAATCCAGCGGGTCAAAAAGCAAAAAGAGAAAAAGAAGACATGGAGTAGATAGAGACTTGTTGGGGAGGGTTGCTAAGTGTGAGAGAAGGGTAATACAGAGTGTGTGTGAGGGAGTGTGAGTGTGACCAGAATGTATCATATACACTTATGAAATTGTTAAATAATAAATTAACTAAAATAAATACAATAAACTTTAAGTGCCCCAATCATAAAAAAGTCAGGCACAGGAGAGAAAGACTCAAAGGCTTAGGAGCAGGAAAAAAGGCTTTAAATCAGAGAAAAGATGAGGTAATGATGGCAGAGGAGGCTGGAAAAACAAAGGAACCTGATCACCCAGAGACTTACAAGTCAAAATGAAAAGGCCTCTAAAAGATCAGATTCTAATTAAATGCCAGGGGAATATTTTTTATAATGAATAAAATAGCACCACCTACTTCAAAAGTCCTTTCAACCAGACAATTTGAAATAGTCAATTAGCTTCAGTCCTTTGTATAACTAAATAATACTCCACTGCATAGATATATTTGGTCTTTCTCATAGCTGGTCAATAGTTGGGTGGTCTTCACCACTACAGTATGTGCACCTAATTTTAATAGAGATGAAAATACCCATCCTGGTGTTTTTGAGCCTTATTCAAAAATATGATCTGGGCTCTCCAAGGTAATCTGGCTTGTTTATTAGGTCACTCAGACATTCCCAGGAGGGAGGTCTAGAACATGACAGAGGGCACTTTGAATCTAATGCCCTGCATGCTAGCTGTTTGCTAAAGGAAGGAATCTAATTTATTAAAAACACAGAGCGATCTGACCCTCTCCTTTGGGAATCCAGAGTAAGCAGGGCAGACTGTTACAGAAGTAGACTGTTGGAATAAGGGTGTGGATTTGAGCAGTTTGGTAAGGTTCTGAGAGGGGAGAAAGACATGGGGAGGAGAAAAGCCAGTTATTTTTACGGATGATGGGGCCTTACCACCCAGAACAGCTTTCTGCCCTTTCGTGAGATACATTAAGGGAATTGTGGTACAGTAGAGAAAAAACATTTTGGAGACATTTAGTTTTAAATCATGATCACAGCAAAGAGAACATGGGTGCCCTAAAGCAAACTATTTCATCTATGAGAACAAGTCCTCTTGATCCATAGCTGCCCCAACCCACACCCTCCGGGCTGTAGGAAGCTGAGTGCAGCTTTGAGGATGCTTCAGTACAGTGGCTGGTTTATACAATGAGTTAGCAAAATGTAATTTTTCATTATTTGCAATGGGAGAAAGGAGGAGGCACACACACATTAACTCACTAAATGGAAATGCATTAAACATGCAAAATTCTCTTCCAATTGTTAGCATATGGGGCAAACAACCAGGAAGCCTTTAGTTAGTCAAAGTGCCTGTCCTGCTCCTGGATTTTACATTTAAGGGAGAAGCTGTCTATCTAGAAGCTGAGGTTCCATTTCTACTATTTACTGAGCTCTTGACTTGAGGAGAGGAAAGCCTCCTGTAGAAGCCTATGTGCAGACGCTATCTCTAACCTTTAGTCAGACTTTCTCTGGTAGGCATTTCTCAAATCCTTCAGTGCCGTATTAGTGGGGATTCTTTTGGTCCTGACTGACAAATTTGAACTACTTTAAGCAGAAAGGTGGATTTATTTAAATAAGAAGATGAATAAAATGCTGAGGGAAATGCAGAAAATGGCCCCAATGGCTGCAGCGAGGGTTGAAGGCCACCTAGGGAGCCACTGTCTCTTACTGTTATCGCAGTGTGATAGCTTAAGACTCATTCTGCAGACAGAGGACAAACATGCATACTTCGTGCAGGGTTCACATGTGACAGATTCAGCTGCCATCAGCTGACCCAGTTCTCACAGGTAACTCTTAGAAAATTTCCAGAAAATTCAGTCAGACAAGGATCTCTATTAAATAGACTGTGCAGGTTGGTAGCAGGATGACAGCACGTGGCCAGAGCATTTCTGTTGCCGGTAGGTACCCATACTGCCTAATAAGACAGAACCCCAGAAGGCTGATGCTGTCACTTTCCTCCTAACCAATGTACATAAAGAGAAGCTCTCAACACTAAAAAGTGAGCAAACAGCAGCGAAAGAAGGGGCCACATCTTATTCAGTCCACACAAGGTATCCCTAAAAGAGACAAGCCAAAATACATTACTTCTGCAAATGTGTTGAGTATATTCAAAACAAACACACTAAAAGGGCATTATTCACCATTTATATGTCTGGGAAGTAATAATAATGTTTTTATTGCACATGTTAGTGTTCTTGAGTGCTTTTAAAGTACTGTAGAACTTCAAAATATTTTCCGGTTTCAGGAAATTAATTAGCTTCCCTGTGGAGTAGTTCAGAAGTGACGTTGCTGTTTTGGAGATGGGAAAGGTAAGGGGTTTCGAATTATTCATCTTTTCAATAAGTTTGTAGCAAACATATGCTCTCTGAATGAATATGGTTTGCAAGTCATGAGGACATGAAGTGACTGATAGAAAGCTCGCTGTATTTATGAGACCACAGGGAAAGAGTTAAATTGCAGAAGCCCTTAAGACCAAGGTAAGGAATTCAGTCTTTACTATAGGGAATCATTATTAAAATCAAACAATATGTAATATTGTCAAGGTAACTAACTGAATAGTTTTCCAGTTCTTTATATAATTAGCTGCATACTTGAAAGAGTTGATTCACTTGTCATTCAGATGATTAGGTGGTTTTCTAGTTCATGTACTGATATTTTCCAGATTAAAATTTATGACTTTGTGTAGAGTGGATAAGCGTGTATCACTGCATTCATAAACCATCTGGTGTTCATTATTAAGGGAAGGTCTGATTACATTTGGGCTTCCCTCTCCTTGTGAACTAAGTCACCAGCATTGAGAAAGACCTAGAGAGTTGTGTATATGGAGATCACCACCAGGTCCACAGCTCCCATAGAGCTCAAGGCTAAGCATAGCCCAATCTTCTTTTGCTTGAGGGTGAGCCCAGCAGTGAGCATGCTCTTGAGGGGACTACTTGGCTAATTCTGGCTTTCAGCTGCTTTGCAATAGCTTCCTACTACCTGGACTATCTCTAGCAAAGGTTTTGTGGGAGCAACATCTTCATGCCTTGACTTTTTCCATGCCATAGACAACAGGATTTCAGGCACCCTGTTTTTGAGAGATTCAGCCCCCCCCCCCACACACACACACAGGTATTTGCACTTTTGTAGAAATGTTTCAATTGGGAATGTGGTGCAGAATTGAAGGATTTCTTCAACATGCAAAGGTTCCTAGAACGTACTGACTGAAACAGTGCACTCCATTTCTAAAGGAAGTTAAACGGAAACCATCAACAGATCCCACTTCTCTGTATATCTTTGTAACGTTTCTATTTGTGCAGACAACTTTTACAAATGGCCCAGCTCTGAAGCAGAAGGGCCTTGAAGGTGAATGTCAAAGTCAGAGAGCCTCATGACCCTTTCATGCTAAGTTCCTTCTCTGGTTCACTAATTAACTTCCAGGTAGAGCTTTCCAAGAAGCGTCCTTTCTCCTCTTTCATTTTTTAATTAGATGCCAGCACAAGCAGAGGAAAGAACCAATCAGAGTCTCATATTAAATGCCAAATTTGCTGAGCTGGACTTAATTCTTGGTTGCTACAAAACAAATCTAAGTTTGTATCAGAGGTGACAAACGCCATACCCTGTCCTTTATCCTTTTTATAGCATGGGTGACACCAACAGTCAGCAATCACGTTGACAATTTGGTGAGCCAGCCAAACCAGGAAGCCACCATGAGGGTTATCTGAACCACAGTCAGGATGCTTTTCTTTTACTTTTCACTAATTGTATGCATTACAGACATTAATAAGTGATGAGTGTTCCCCCAAATACTATTTCATTTAAAACACAACATCACGGTACCCACATGGCAGCAAACTAAAGCTTCGGACGTCATTAGTCAACACTTGGGAAGGGCTGGATATAAGCTTGATCTGTAGGATGCGGATTCTGAACCCCATTGTGTTTGTCCTGTTGTCGTCTTGTGCCTCTGGAACCCTTCAACTGAACTTACACCCATCACCCCCTACAATACTCCTCTATGACAATTCGGCATGTGGTATTTTATCCCATAGTCCTATGGAACATTTCACTGTTCATCTCTGATTCTCTCAGCCTTCTACTGCTTTCTACAGCAGTCCAGCAAGCATCTCTACAGATGAGTTTTGTTGTATGCTCTCAGTTATCTCCTGAGTTGTAAGAAGCAGAAGCATTGGCATGCTGTCACAAACAAATTTTATACTTTCATTAAGAATGCCAAATTTCCCTCTGAATAATTAATTACACCAAATTACATGCCTATTATCCATATGTATTTACTTCTAGGTTCTAAAAGTCTCAGTTTAAAACTGTAAAAAATATTAATGACAATTCAAATCCAGATTAATAAAATCACATTGTGAAATATTAGAAATACAAGCCATGGAATATATGGGTATATAATGTGGGACTTGTTCATAGGGCATGCCTGCTCTGGGGTGTCAGTGGTTTACATTTTTGCATTGTGTCTAGACACAGTGTACCTCTTCACAGTTCAGCAGTGAAACAGTGCTCAGCTCCTTCTAAATGTGTCTGCAATAAGAAAGCATCATTGCAAAGGTGAGGAATGTCAGCAGGCTTGCAACATGCTTGATACAGGTCACCAAATGTTAAACATTTTTCTGGTGGATCCCCATTTGGACTGGGTTTGCTCTGGGTGCTAGCTGCAGTGTACCTGACTCTTGCCCTGTGCATGAGCTCAATAGTATGGCTTTCTGGTCTGTGGGGATTCAACAGAGAAGTGAGATGGTCAGTGGGAGCAGATAAATTAGGAACAAAGAGGAAGGAAATAGCTGTGTGCAGTCAGCACAGGGGCTGTGAAAATCACTGTATACACTCTTCCTTCATAAACTCCTAAAGATTCCATCACACTTTATTCCAAGGACACTGGAATTCACTGCTCTGGAAGGAGATGATCTTTGAATACATAAGCATTCCTTGTATTCGGTGGGCTTAGTAGATACCAGCCCTGTTGAATGTTGCACCTGGAAGAGGTCTCACAAGTGAGTGAAATGATAAAAATCTATCTTATCAGTCTTACAAGTGATGGAAGATGAAAGTCTGTGGCAGCATAGAGAAGAGAAAGATTGGTTTGGCCTGGGGTGGAGGTGAGGAGAAAGGAGACTTGGAAAAACCATGGCGTTTTTTGAGGCTGGAAAAGCAAGTTGTTCAATCCTAAATTGGGTTCTGATGCTAATCTTACAAATAAAATCATGAAATAAGAATATTACGGAAACCAGAAATTCTTTCTCTGTCTCGATTTGTCTCGCGCTGTCTCTGTCTTGCTCTCTGTCTCAGCCTCTGTTTCTCTAACACACACACACACACACACACACACACACACACACACACACACACACACACACAATTTCTGTTGCACATTTAAAGCCATTCCTGGGAGGGACAGGGGTTCCTGGGGAAGCAGGAGAGATTGGCTACCAAGGATTAGGGACTACGACTGATTGCTTAAATGTTGGGCACCAGGAATTCAGGGTAACCTCCTCTGGAAACCTGAAAATGGAACCACCGCTTGGGGTATGGAGTCCTGTCTCATCTCTCACTCATCCTTCTTCACAATAGCCTAGCACAATACTTGGCATTCAACAAGAAGTCATTGTAGAGTTAATTTTAAATATTTGCTTTTTCCCTGTTGACGGCAATGAGCCTTGGCTAAACAATTGCCCTGTTTACTAATCAGGAAACAGGAGAAAAAAAAATGGGCCCATAGCAACCTGTCCTGGAACTGTGCAAGGGGATGCAAGAGCCGAGAAAGCTAAGGCTCCTACCTCAGCTCTGGCTTCTTCAGCAAAGGCTGAAGCCCCTCCCCTCCTCATTCAGGACCCTCCAGCTAGAAGGCAGAAAATAGTGTCAGCGAGGTGATAGCCAGCTCCGCCTGTCACGTTCACTCGTTCTAGCTCTTCTAGTCCCCAGAAGCCTCGCCCCTCCTCCATCCCCAGCCCAGGTTGGAGGCGAGTCCCCTCTAGTGACTGAGCCGCCTGCATGTTGGCGAGTGGCTTTCTGCCTCCTTCGCATTTTTGTCTCCTCCTCCAGCTAGACTCCTGCTCCCTGCACAGGGTCTGCAGCGGCCGGCGCCGCAGCGAAAGCCAAGTCGTGCCCCACACGGCCGCCCGGGGCCGCACCCTCGCTCGGTGGCGGCGCGCAAAGACGCCAGCCGCGCCACGCACAGCCTGCGTCCTGCGCCCCGGCCACAGCGCATCCACGCCGCCGCGGCGGTCGCTCCGGAGCGGAGCCCGGCCGGCGGGCCGGGTCTGGGTGGGCAGCCCAGTTCGCAGCCTGCTGGAGGCGGCGGCCGCTGCAGCCCTGGCAGCGCGCACACCCCTAGGCATACACACCAAACGCCTCCTCCCTGCGCCACGAGGATGGAGCAGCCATCCCAACCCAGGACTGGCGCAAGGTAAGGTGCAGCCGCCTGTTGCTTTACGCAGAGCGCGGGATCAGCTACCAGTCAGGTTGCCTAGGCCATCTCTCTGGGAAGCAGAGAACGGTCACCGCAGTTCTGAGTCGTGTCAGTGCAAATCCCCGGGTCCCTTTGACACAGATCTTTGGAGAGACTCTGCCTGGAGAAGAGAAGTCGACCCTTTTCGCTCTGGTGCAACCAGGTGCCATGCAGCAGTCTGCAAACTTTTGTGACCCTCCCTGCGTGGTTCTCACCTGGTGCGGTGCCTGTTCATTTCTCTCGTGCGCCCTTCCCCCAGCTCCCCTTTCCTTAACGCATTTGCCCATTTCTCTCACTGTGTTCTTGCAGTTCGACTTTTCGCTCTCTGCCGCTCCGGTTCCAGAGACGAGGGCTTGCGATCTAGTAGTGCCTCTCCTGCCTGTCGCAGCTGGGTAGGGGCAGAGGACCAGGAGAGGTGGGACTTAAGGGAAGCCTGCTGCCACCCGGGGTCTCCATCCAGAGCGGTGGGGGTCACACCACTCGAGCACGCCACCCCCAACTCGATAATAAAATCCTCAGAGTGGCTTTGGGTTATGGTTTTGTGCCATTGGAAATGCAAGTGTGGATCTGGGTGGGTGAAGTAAGTGGTTCTGGGAGGAAAAGGTCTTTCTTGAGGATGCGGGAGGCAGCCAAGAGGGTGAGATCTGCCCAAGGGTGAGGGGACGGAAAGGCTCTGCTAACGTGTGCGAAGGGACAGCCCAGCGTGGTCACTGAAGAGGATCTGGAAGAGATTGAAGTCCGGTGGGGGGGGGGGGCGCCGGCCTGGATGTGTAAATACAGGGGGAGGGGCTTAGGTACCTGGGAGGTGGGAAGGAGCTCCTGGAATTCCTGCCCCGGGGTATTTAGGAAGGCTAGCTGCTTCTGCCTAGGGTAGAAAGAGCTCCCTCCCCAGGAACAAACAAACCTCTCGGCTACATTCTGAATGCGTTGGCATCTTGGGCGGTGACTGAATGTTCAGATCATGGACCGAGGACGCTGTTCCTGGCTCCAAGCGGACCACAGCCCCTGTCCTCTCCCGCACCCGCTCGTCTCTACACCCCTTCATCTTCGCAACCGGGTCGGTAGATCTACGCCCACCGTCTCTGACGGCACTAGGGCGTCAAGGATGTCTCCACGTCCCGGAATGGGAAGGGGACTCCTGCCCTGATCCCTAGGGGTATATTTATGTGTGGAAAGCAAAGGGGGATCCTCAGCACTCAGCAGATAGGCTGGGGTCCCAGCCCTCCCGAGAAGAGTGCAGGGCGGAGGCAGCACCCTGAGCCACCTTCTCCTGGCTGCTTCAAGGTTTGCACCTGGGCGGAGCAAAGAAGGGAATGGGGGAGCCCTGAGCTGGGCTGGGAAAGATCCTAGCTTAGAACTGGAGGGTGTGTGGAGAGTCTCAGGGGAAGGGGGTGTGCACAGCTCCTCCCGTGAAGCGAGACACAGCTTCGCGACCTGGTCTCGGGGATCAGAGGTCGGTCTGCCCACTTTGCAACCCCCAGATAAATCGTCCTGGCTGTTTCTGATGACTTGGTGGATGCAGCAATACTCCTTTCCACCCCTGGCTCCTGGCTTTCAAGACCACTTGTGGGAAGGGGCCCATTGCAAAGAAAGGGCGTCCCCTCTCTATTTATCTCCAAACTCCTCCTCTCTTCCTGAGTAGGGGACACATCACCATGTCTGGGAGAGGAGGTGCATAGCCCTCCTCGCCCTATCTCCCGTGACACTTTCGGTTGAGAGTCCCGCTTGTCTCCAGTTCCTACCTAGCCTGGTGGGGAAGCATTCGGAGGTTGTGCTGGTGTGGGGCTGTGGAAAGCTCCCAGGTTCCCCCCCCCCCGCCTCAACTTCTCATGTTCTGGCTTCTAGGAGTACAACCTTCCCTAGGTTGCCCTGTGATTGCTTCTCCTATCCTGCGCTAGCTAGGAGAAAGCAGGATTGGAGTCAATTTGCTTGCCTTTTTGGTCGGAGCTTCTAGAAGAGTGGTGGACTATCAGGGCTCTAGGGGGAAGTCATGGCAGTCACTCCCATCCCCTGGCCTACCTGGAGCTGCTAGCTCCCTGCTTCAAAACAGACAGCTCTAGAGCCAGAGGAGCAAGAATGGGGATTCCCTCTACACAAGCTTCTACTGCATTTCTGGGGCACAAAGGCCACACCCTCACAAGCCAGGTCTGGCTGGTGACAGCTTGCAGCTTCTTCTGAATTACCTGGATATCTGAGGTAGGACTCTAGATCTCAACCACTCTGACAGGTTTCTGGATGTTTCTCACCTGTGTTAGTGCTTTCCCCGTTTTCACAGAAAAAGGGTGGGGTGACCCATGTCTTGGGAACTTGGGAGAAGGCTTCACAGCCTCACTAAGGTAGCTTGGGCCAGTGGTTGGACTGTGTGGGAAGATTGGAGTGACAATAGTGCCTCTTAGCATTCACTGGGGTGGCTCTGCATGCAGGGCCAGACACTATCCTGGATATTGTACGTGTCTGAGTTGCTTTTAGTTTACACAATAGCCATGAAAGCTATTCATATGTGATTTCATATGACTGGAGGTGGGAAAAAATCAAGTCATGGAGAATCAGTTTGCTCTTTGTCACCCAGCCAGTACAAGGGAGGGCTGGTTCTCCAGAGAGCAAGCTGTGTGTCCCAAAGTCACAATCAGGTTTAGTAAAGGCTACCCACGGGGGAGAATGAATGAGGAGGCCCCTTCCGCTTCAGTCTAAGCCCAGGGGTATACTGTGCATGCTGGCCTCTACCCCAGAATCTGGAGTGGGGACTGACATTGTATGTCTAGAGTCTCCTGGGATGCCCCAGAAGCCAGTCTAAGGGACCCCTTGTTGTTGTTGATCTTCTCTTTTCAACCTATTAGCAGATGTTTCTCTTTGAAATTCAGAGCTGGATTTCTAAGTGTGATGGGCTTTGTGCTATGAAGTCAGAGGCATTTGGGAAGTAAGGGTATTCCACAGGAAAGTGTCTAGGAGTTGAATGCGAACATAAGCACTGTCTGGGAGCTCAGAGACCAGGGTTCCTCTGCAGAGGCCAGTTGGTGCTGGCCTCCACCCTTCAGTGAGCTTGTAGCATAAGTGTGGGAATCATTGCCTTTTTACTCCTGAGCCCAGTGAACTTTCTTACACACAAATAGATGTTTATTCCTGATGTTTTTCAGCATCTTAAAAAACCTTGGGGAAAAAGACTTCCCTATTTTAAAAAAGGTAGTTTTGCTTGTTTTTCCTAAGCTACCACAAACTCAGCTCTTTGGTGGGATGGGCAAGGAAATTGCAGTAGACTATAATTCTTCAAATCAACAAAAACTAACTAGCCATGTAAACCTTTAATGATTCTAAATAAGATTAAATGAATTCCCAGCCACTTTTGAAAGGTCTTATCAAGTTCGAGTAGTTTTGCCCTGCCCTGCTCATAGTCATTTACCAAAGTAGAAAAACTCTGAAACATGAGGGGAAATCTCTCTCTGATGCAACCAAATGCCTTGATGGATTTCTCTCCTGGAGCTTCCCATTGCATTAGACTTCCCTGTTGACATAATTCTAAGTGTTCTCTTGTACTTTGGACTCAAATGCTTCTCCACTCACTGAGACACTCCCATAGCGAGCACTTCCCAGCCCCTAGGCATTCTGTTTAACCTCTAAGCAGTCCTGTGGAGTGGGATTCTGGCTACTAGGGATAGTACTTGTATTTTCTCTGAGGTCATAGTTCCAGGATGACCTCCTCTGGAAGATAAACTAGGAAAAATCCAGCTAGAGAGTGAGAAAAGCCCATTTCTCAGCCCATTTGGTGACCTACCAGCACAGAGGTCCTGGGCAGTGGTTGGTGGAAGAGAAGGTGAGGCCTGCTGGAGAAGCTCCGGGTGACAGGAGTTCCAGAAGCAAGGGTTGTGCTACAGAGACCATTCTTGCTCGTTTCCATCTATCTACCTCCACTTGCTACCTTTGTCTGTCTGGCAAATCCCAGGGTCTCTGGGTCTCTGGGGGCTGCATTTACTTTCTAGAGAGTTCATTAACAATGAATCATGATTTGATGTGAGTCGGAAAATTCATACACCTGCCACACTCTTCCAGAAGGACTGTGAGCAAAAACTGTCTCAGGATTAGGATACTGGTTCGGTTAAGGCAGAGCAGTAAAGAGTAAGAGGTATACTTGAAATCCATTGTGACTACATGCCAAGAAATGGTCTCTGTTCTTTGCCACAGAGAGGAGAATCCAGAGAAGCTGGGTCAATACCCTGGTTGGCCGTTTCAGTCTTTTCAGAGTAGGTGGGAGTTAGCTGCAGGTTTCTGTCTCCTGTGACCCATGTTCCCTCTTCTTCTATGGGCACCTTGTGGTACCCTATCGAGTGGCTCACAGGATGCCATCACAATTCCCCAAGCATCTATTCGTTTTAAATCCTATAACTGAGTTTGTGGACAAGAGAAAAACTGAATAACTATGAGCGTAATCACAAGAAAAATGAAGACTTCTTTCAGAACTCATTGACTGGAAATGCTCATGTTCTAAACGGCACAATTATACATTATTTTCATTTTAGGTTGATGTTTAAAAAATAAATAATATCCAAAGTATCCAACTTAGATATGGAATAGCAAAAGAAGACAAACTAGATTTTAAGGAAAAGGTTTGAAGATAATTCCATAAATGTAAAGAACAAAATGAAAATATCAAAGTAGAACCAGAGAGGTTTTATCCTCATAAATTCTGTCTTAAACCATTATATAGTATCTTAAATCACGTCCACTTTTGAGTTCTCTATGTGACTGAAAATTTAGCACCGTATTCGTTTTATCTGTAGACTGTGGCTCTGAACATTTTTTGATAGTGCAGGGTGGACCAGGCTTTTAGATGAGAGATGGCCATCTACTTTTGTGTCCTCTTTACAAAATGTTAGAAGATTGATGCCTCCCAGCTCGGCATATGACATGGCCATTTCCTGTGACAGCAAAGTCTGGGCACTCTTCGCTTGAGTCATGTGCCGTGGCCATTTCCTATGAGAGTGAAGTCTGGAGTCTTCTCTTGAGCCAGTGGTCTTTCCCCTAAGGAATAAATTAATAGGAAGGCCAGGACACTTCTTCAGGAATGAATGATTAAGTCTTGGAGAGAGAACTAGTCCCATAAAAATGGACTTTCAGGATAAATGAACAGATTAGGGAAGGTTACAATGTTTATTGTTTCATTCCATGCTAAGTTCCTAAGCACATTTTAAATTAATACTAGCTTAGTGAAAATATCACTACACTCTTATGCAGTTTTTATTGTAAGTACTTTAGTGCCTTTTATTAGGAAAACAAAATGGAAACAAATATATCTCAAACTATTCCCAATATCATGGAGCAAACTTTATAGGGCTCCATGTTTCCAAGGCTAGCTTCCTGATTTCCTTTCTTTCCTCTCCCTCCCATCGCCCCTCCCTCTTTCCTGCCCTGCCTTTCCCCCTTGGGTTATTGATAGGATAAGTATTCTCTCCACTACCTTACTGGGAAAAACTCACAGTACATGTCTCTAGACAAGGGCAGGGCTGCGGGAACAGCGCACTGTAAGTTTATCTAAAGCACAAGACTACCTCTCCCCCAGTCTTCTAACCTCACCTCTGACTTGGAGGAACAGGCCTTCTCCAGGCCTGCCCTCAGGGCTTCCTACTTGCAGTGATTAATTAATGTACATAGCTAGGAATTTGGGCAGGAGAAAGGTCCTGGTCTGGCCTCTGGGGTTCCGTACAGTGGGGCCACTGGAATTACCCAGCAGGATACTTTCCACCCACCTCACAAGTTACGCTTCCCTCTTCCCATTAGGAGTAGTGTAGAGGCATTTATTGAGATGGCCAGTCTATTCCTCCAACTGTGTCTCAGAAATACCTCCTGTCAGTAAATGTATTTTATTCCTAAACAGTATGATGGAGCTGGTCTGTGACCGAGGCTTCTGCTGCAGAGCCTAAGGAGGTGGCATGTGGCCAGCAGGCACAGGAGGGCCAGGTGACAGGCAAGAGCGGGAGAGAAGGCAAGTCCAAGGGAAGTAGAGAGAGAGAGACCACAGGAACTGAACCAGGCACAAGAAGGGAGTCTCAGCCCAGGAGAGCGATACCCATGCCACCTCCAAACCCAAGGACAAGGAAAAAATGAGGAGGATACAGAGTGTGAGGTATGTGGTGATGAACATTAGAGAAAAATGAGCTAAGAAGTTCCTAATCGTCTAAATCTTCTCAGAGAGCCATGTTTCTTTCTCCCATGCCAGAACAGCTCATTACTGTCCTTCACCTGTCCCCAGCACTGGCCTCTTATGTCCATTTGTACCCCATTGTCCTTGGCAGATCAGATGAAGCCATGGGGGCTCTGCAGTAGTATGTTTAAATGTATTGCATATATGTAAGACTAGACATAAGATTCACTTCTAGCCATTGTTGCTGCCCTGTGTGGTTCCTACGGAATGCATGTATTAATGTAACCTCTGTGATTGGAGTAGGTGCTGCCGCTCCAAAGTGGCAGTGAGTATGAGTGCTGCTGTGTGATACCTGTGCTATGGTGTGATCATGCCTTCCCTGTATCAGTGACAGAACTCCAGCTCTGCTAGTTCCCATGGGGCCGGCATTGGCATTAGAGTAGAACACTACATTGTGAGGGAAGGTTGATGAACAAGTTGTAAATTCTGTCCAAAGTTCAGAGACTGGTCACTAGGTTCTATTGGTAGATGTCTTGCAAGCCCATGACCACATAAGAACACTGGACCAGGAAGATCACTGAGTTTGCTAAGCATCTTTGGAAAATGAGAAGGACTATGGTTGTTTCTCCCCGCTACTGGCTGTAAGTTGAGGTGGGCCTTGATGAGTTGTAACACAGATTTTGTGGCTGCTTAGGTATGGGGCCTAAGACCTTAAACCAATTTACACTTCTCCACACCAAGGAATTTCTTTTTCTCCCTTATTTGTGGGCATCCAAAATGTTGGAAAACAGAGAAGACTGTAGGCTGAAAGAATATCCCATAGCAGGACCCCTTCCAGGATATGGGAGCCTGCACTAAGGACTGGGGAAAAGAGGGTCTGGTAGCAGCAGCCCCAGGAGCATCTGTGGTCATGGGGAGATGAGCACTGGCTGCGTTTCACCTTCCGGAAGCAGCCACTTTGGGATCTGATCCCCATGGCCTTGCCAGCATGGCATGAAGTGAGGCTACACTGCCCCTCAGCAGTGTTGACTTTCCGACCAGCACAGTTAGTTCCCTTTCAGCAGAACTGTCAGTGGTTTGGAAAAGCTTACTGCCTTTCCTTGAGCACTTTCTAGCTACCAGGAAACTTCCAGAACGCAGGCAGGTGGTGAGAGATCCATGAAAAAAGCCCAGGCTCCGAAGAACTCTTAAGCTGAGGGATGGACGGCGGATTGCAGTCATGGTGTGTTTCCCAAACAGGTGGCCCTTATCGTCCTGCATTGGGAACAATGACTGAATGTCCAGCTCCTGAGATGAACAGTTTTGTTTGTTCTGCCTGGTGAAAAGTACCTGCTTAGGACAACACAAGTTCTTCAAGAGACCTTTGGCTTAGAGAGAGAGGCAAGGTCTCAGGAAACAGAATCGTCTTCAGCTGCATGTAGGTAGGTTCAGCTTTCTGACCATGTGCCGGCATTGGGCTTGCTGCATGGATGTTCAGACTAGCTGGGACTCAGGCCCTCAAAAGCCTCCAGCGGCATGGACTGTAATGGTTGAGGGATTATCTTCGTGTCTCTGGTCCATGTACCAGTTTCCCCACGTGAGCTGTTTTGCGCTCACATATTTGCTTGTGTACAAATCCAGCTCTGGTGGGCAGATATCCTGTACTCTTGAGGGTCAATGACACCCGGAGCATTTTTCACAGCCCTAGAATTAGCAGATGGGCTGCTGAAGAGATGCGTGGAAAAGTGCCGGATACGGAAGGGTATGACCGTGGGGGAGGGGTATGAATCTAGTTGTACATAAGAGGGTTTGTCCTAGGATGGGCTCATAGTCCTTTACCGGCTGTTCGCTGTTTCTTTATTCCTTGGCATCCTATAAGCACCTCTGGGCTGGGGCTTATCCGTACTGACAACTGTCCCCATTTTTGTCTCCAGCTCTATGCTGGTATTTGAAGTTAATGGGGTGAGTGTTTAGACTACAAAGCAGGACACATGGCCAGAAATCTAGTTGTGAAATTTCCCTGCACACACCACAGCCTTGCTCCACTTTATCATCTTATTCTCAAAGGTTTGCTGCTCTCTCCATCTCTCCCTCTCCCCTCCTTGTGCCAATGTGGAGCTTTTATCTACCTACCCCTATGCCCTTCCATCTAGAGAGATCTCAACCAAGTACCAACACCTCTCCTGCCATTTAACAGCCAACTGAGCAAGTGGGGCATCCTCCTGTCATTAGTATGCCTCAGTTTGCTCTATGTGAAATGGGTATGAAGACAGACAGCTGAGAGGCATGACAGAATTATGTGTGTAGCGTGCTTTTACACCTGGCTAATAAGGCATTGTCATTGACACCAAGCAAAGCAGTATCTGACAGCTGACTGTGTACTCAGCACTGAACATGGACCTGTGAAAAGAAGTTTATAGGACTGGAAATGTGGTTTCATGGTTCAGAGCACTTGTTGCTCTTGCAGAAGACCTGGGTTCAGTTCTCAATATCCACCCGGCAGCTCAAAACTAACCATAACTCCAGTTCTAGGGAATCCAATACTCTCTTCAGGTCCCCATGAGCACTGTAGTCGTATAATACAGAGACCTACGTGGAAACAAAACACCTATACATATAAAATCAAAATTAAATAAATTAATAAATGAAACAAGCATTAGAAATGTCCCAGGTCCCTGAAGGAAGGTTGTTGTCTATTCCAGGGTTACCATGGCTTCCTAGAGCCCAAGGCAGCCAGACTCACAAGAGAAGATGCTCATGGGTACCATCCAGCAATGCAGACAAACGAGGCAGCACATTGGCAGGCCCCAAGCGGCACCAGGTGAAAAGCCGGTTAGGATAAGGTCCTAGAGCCTGTGGTTCTAGAGGAGGGCGTTTAATCTGCCTGGAGCTTTGGCGAGGGGCTCCAGGGAGTAAGCAGCCGCTTCCTCTTGTCTCTTGATGTCGTCAAGCCAGGGCAGAGCTCTAGCTTTCCCAAGTCAGAAGCCCAGGCTGCTCCTGAGAGCCCCTTAGGTCAGTGGTTGATTTCAGCCAGCTAAAGTGGACATGAAAGCCTGCATGGCGCTATGTGACTATAATCTCAACCCTCAGAAGCTGAGGCAGGAGGATCTTGAGCTTGAGAATAGCTTGGGCTATTTAGTGAGGCTTTTTATTGATGCAAACAGTAAGAAAACAAGAGAGGACATGTGCAGTGCAGGTTGTATTCAGGCTTCCACCACAGAGGGGAGTCTGTGTTCCCAAGCCTGTTTAAAGGTGCTAAGATCTGCAACTGGAATTCCTCATATTGATTGTGATTCTGCCTGCCAGTGTATGTGAGCACAGGCGAGTCCCATAAGCTCTGAGCATTACTTTTCTGCCAAATGCTTACTGTATTTCTTGTCCTCTGTACCTTACAGTGGGAGGTCCTTGGATGATGGAAATCGAGCCGGTGCAATCAGACAAGTGTTGGTATAATCCACAGGTCCCTGGGTGCTGTGACAGCCGCATACCCAGAGCAGACCCAAAATAGCACAGTCATTCGAGGATTCCCAAATGCCCACACATGCCTCCTAAATTCCTACAGTGGATGAGAGAGAGATCCATAGGTGTGTTTCCTGCTTCCTTCTGTGCATAACACTCCACAGAGTCTGACTTTGCTTGTTGGAAGTTGATGTCAGAGATCCAGCCAGGAGTCACTGATTGTGCGGCAGGGATGCAAGGCTACAGTTGACACTGAGCTCCTCCGAGTGTGTGCAGCAAGCTCCTTCCAGGAGACAAGGGGCCTTCTGTTCAGGACTCCTCTACAGTCACGTGTCAGTCAGGGAGATCTCATACTCATCTTGGCTTTGTCGTCCCTCTCTCTTTATCCTTCTCTACCCCAGTCTAGTTTCGATCATGCAGGATTTCAAGGAGATAATCATGCCTTACAAGAGTCTAATTATTTCTGATTGAGGGACTGAGCTCAGTGGATACTGGCCTTGACATTGTCAGGAGACAGACACACACCCCACACACATCACTAGACCCATATCACATCACTGGAATAAAAGAAATCTGCTTTGTGAAAACTTCAGGTTTACTATACCACTACCCATGCTGTTGCCACAGGCAATTTTAAAGAAGCAGGCAAGCCTTGAAATGGAGGTACCTAACTCACAGGAGCTGTTGTTGAACTTTGACCCCACTGAACTTTGGAGTTCTGCTCACCCCTAGACACCCAAAGCCTAAGCCATCTTGGTGTCTTTTGTCTTTGTAGATCTTCCTCAGCTGTCCTTCTGACCACTGTAAGTGCTGGTCCCCAGAGGAGCCCACACATCCCTCTTCTGGTAGATACATTTCACACATGAGGCATACCCTGCTCAGTACTGGCAATATTGAGTGTGTTGGGCATAGAGATGGAGTATCAAATTTTGTGTTAAGTATGCATCATAATTCAAGTCGCTGGTGTGATATTTTGAGATGCAGCCTTTGAAACAGGGTTAGGATCAGAGGAGGTAATGAAGGTGTCCCTTGAAATGGTATTGCTTCCCCATAAGAAGAGACAGCAAACCTTTCTTCCTTTTTCACATGCATGGAAAACCATCTAAAGGCACAATGGGAGGAAGACATTCACTGCTTTATCCACACAAAGCCCTTGCCAAACTTGGCCCTGCCGCACCATTTCCAGAATGGTAAGAGAAAAATTGCTGTTGTTGAAGCTATCCTTGCCCAGTATCATCCTGAAAGGAAGTTATTATAGGCTAACTTGGGTACTCACCTGCCTCTTGATGAGTAAGAAAGTACCTGTTCTTTATCCGGGGTAAACTATAGTCTGACCTACAGTAGGCTCTCAGTAATCATGTCTTCATTGAAAGAATGAACTCTAGTAAAGAGAATAACACTTATCCACCTGGATAGTTTGGAAATAGTTCATCCAATGCTAAAGAATTCCTGCAATGGTAACGAGAAAAAGATAAATAGATTATCTTAGTGATGTACACACGCACGCGCACACACACACACACACACACACACACACACACACACACACCACACCACACCACACCACACCTCAAGATGTTAATGAGCTCTGCTTTTCTTACTGTCTCACCCCATGGAGATACAATGATAGTAAAATAAATGCAGTCAGCATGTTTTCCTATTTACCCAGCATGCAGCAAGTAACTATGTCTAAGCATTAGCGATTTCATCAAGATCTCCTAGAACTAACTCTTCTCAAAAGAGTTTTCAAGTTTGGATACTGACATGCCAAATCCTGGTTTCCCTGACCTAAACAAAAGAAAAAGCTCTGATCCTTTCCCAAAGACTTAGAACCCTGGTATTGACTGAGCCTGTCCAGGTTCAGTGGTCTGACCACCGCAGCAGGTAGGATTTTCTGAAAAATAGTGGCTGTAAAATTCTCTCTTGCTATAAGAAGTGACTCAGACACTACACGGAATTCACTCCACAGGCTTGCTTCTTGTCAGCAGAGACCTGATTTCCTCAAGGTACTCTCCCTCATTACCACATCGGGTGCAGCTGAGTTCAGAACGTGTGGGTGTGGGGTTTGAAGAGGCTGACGTGCTTAGGTAACAGCATTCCAGTTGTGTAATGGGGAAAACATATTGACAATATTAAATAGTGGGCTGAATCAATCTCTCTCTCTGTGTCTCTCTCTCTCTCTGTCTCTCTCTATCTCTGTCTCTCTGTCTCTCTCTCTCTCAGTGTGTGTGTGTGTGTGTGTGTGTGTGTGTGTTAAAACAGGATAAATTTCTAAAGTCAACAATGCTGTTTTTGGCCAGGGCTGTTTCTCTCTATTGGGCAGTAGTCAATGCTACGCAGGCCTCCAATGTGATCTTCTCTCTCGAAGCTGTATCGACTGTGTGAACCTCATGTTGCAGTCTGTCTGGAGGGCTCTGCAGTGCTATGTGGAGTGTCTGAGGGAAGTCGTTTTACTTATAAGAGGGAAGATGAATTCATGTTCCTTCCTGAAGATGGAAGAGTCATCTGCTTGCTGGGGAAATTGCTGATTTATTGAGCTCTAGGAGATTGCTGTCAGCTTCCCACCCTCTAAACATCTCAGTCCACATCCACTAGGACTTCTTCCTGTGAGCCTTTCCTTTAAAAGTCCAGTTCCTCACTTCTCTTTCCTCTGTGCAAACAGTAATGAACTTCTTACCAGTTTGAGCGGCGTTGAAAGCATAAGCATGGGTATAACCAGGGTGGAAGAGCGGATCCAGTGATACAGATACCGGGAGCTCCAGTTACAGGCTGTCCAGAGCGAGGACCTAAGCCATCTCTTCTCACAGAGGACCCTTTGGTGGTCTGCAATCCTGTGTATAGCTTCCTTATGTATAAATGAGAGAGACAGACAGACAGACATAGAGCCCATGTAACCTAGACTGGCCTCTACTCATAGCCCTCCCACCTCAGCCTCCTAAGGGGCAGGACTACCAGTACAAAGCACCCTGAGCATTATGCAAGACTATGCCATTGCCTAATGTGTTAGCAATAAATAAAAAATTATCTTAAGTTCCACACCTCAGGAAGTTCTCTTAGGCATTAGATAGATGTGTTTATCTTGCCTGGACTTGACTAGTTGCCCACATGCATAGTATATTGCAAAAGACAATTAATGAAGGATTAAAAATTCTGATTTGAATTTCCTGATTTCTTTTAATGTCTGTATCCTTGTGGTCTATGAATGCAGATCAAGCGTGTATAGGAAAGACTAGCAGCACCATAGACACTTGCCTTTGTGTCTAAATTTAACCCCTTGAGGTACTATAAATTTTGATATCAGGAGGAGTTTTAAAGCTATACTATTTTATGACTCCAGGAGCTATATTGTCCTATGTGAAGGGAAACTGTGACTTTTACTGAAGACTTCAAAGGAGCAGTTAGTGGTGATGTAATTTGTGGCATGCCTTTAGCATGGAAGAGAACACCCAATTCTAGTTAGAGGTCAGTGGAAGAAAAAAATCAGAGAATATTCCAGACAATTGCGAACTGGCATTGTCTCCATACAGGTGAAACCTGTACATAGATTCTAAAGTAGTGTCTGTGTTTGTTAATTTTTTAAAATATACACACCATAATTCAACCAAAAATATGGTTAGCTCATCATCAGTCTTGTAGGGGAGAAATACTTTTTCATTTATTCAGAACAATGTTAGGTTATCTTAACAACAATGGTGAAATGTTTTAAATATCTTCATCACTGTTTTCTGCTACTTTTTATCTAGTATTGGAGACTGAAGTTCATGGGTATGCACATGCCAGGCCATCAATGTGCTGGAAAGTACCCAGCTACCAATGTTTATTCTTCAGCTTTTAGAGTGAGGATGGTGTTTGTAATATATGTTATCTGAAAGAAGGATGTTGAACATGGAAGTGACTTTCTTTTCCAAATGACTCACACACTGTTCCAGCTTCTCCAGCATAAACATGGCCAGCTGGACAAGGCTCAGCTAGGATTTCATTTCCAGAAGATGGCATCCCTAGAGTCAGCTGACAGACCCCTTGAGTAGCTGCCTTAGATACAGATGCTCATTACCCTCCAGCATAGTATTCTACTATTTTTTAAAAATGCTTAGTAACAACATTTCAATAGTCATAAGTTTGTATACTTTTGGTTTTAGGAGACATGGTCTCTCTGTGTAGCCCAAGCTGGGCTTGAACTCATGATCATCTTATCTCAGCCTCCTAAGTGTAGGTTTACAAATATGTGCCATCATGCCTAGCCTTCAATATTCACATTCCATTTGATCTTAGATAGTTGTATTGTTCAACAGAAATTCATTGTCACTAGCCATTTAGATAATTAAAATTTTTCTTAGGGTTTTCATTGCTCTGATAAATACTATAACCAAAAGTAATGTGGAGAAGGAAGGATTTATTTCAGCTTCTATGACCTGAACACAGTCTGTCATGAAGGAAAGTCCCTAGAGGAACTCAAGGTAGATACCTGGTGCCAGGAACTGAAACAGGAGTCCTGGAGTAATGTCCTTACTAGCAGCTCCTGCTCTTACATAACTCAGCATAACCTGCCAAGAGTTGGCACTACTCAAAATGATACCCCTACACCAATCATTTGTCAGGAAAATGCTCAATAAACTCACCTACCGGCCAATCTGATTGAGGCTCTGAATTCAGAGTCCCTTTTACCCAAATGACTATCTTGTGTAATGTTGACAAAAAATGAACTAATACACCACACTAAGCATGTAAGAAGAAAAATAGGAAATTTGTTTCAGCAATATGCTTATCTCAATACATTAAAGTATTTCAACAAATAATCAAATTAAACTTTATTGAGTTTTATTCACATTGTCTCCAAGAGCTATCCTACATTTTGGCTTACACAACCCCTCATGCTAAATTCTGAATTTTCATCAGAAATGTTTGGCTTCTTTTTGCATTTTATAAAATGTATGGTTGATATATATATGGTGTATAGACAGGTTTGCCCCTACATACTTAACATTTGTCAATAAAGGAAGAAATATTCTGAAGTTTAATTTAATCACAGTTACATATAATTAAGCATTTCTTTCTCCATCCACACTGCCCATGTTCTAAGTGCTCAGTAGCCCAAGATGGCTAGCAGATAGCAGAGCCTTAAGCCATATGTGAAAACCACTGGGGAGGTCCCATAGGCACATTGTGAGCATTAGTGCTCCAGAATCAGGGATAGTTTTCCTAGGTTTATGGTCTGTACTCAGAATTTCTTTTTTAATCTTGGGAACCAAGTATTTCCCTCACACCTTCCATCATCCCTTTTATATGGCCCCCAAAGGACCTTTCCTCACAAATATCATTGTTTGTATGCTGAGTACTCAGAGCTTTGCTTCATGGGTAGAAAGGTCAGGGATGAGTTTAGGTGGAGAAATCAAGAACAGCAATTGATGCTTCTGCTCCTGTTATGAAGAAAAGGTTCATTTTCCTTCTGTGAGTCAGGCTGAAGGGTTCAGACTGTCGACGTCTTTGATTCTGAAGACATGTGCTAGAGATAGAAACCCAAGTTTTTATGTTCTCCCTCCAGCCCCGGAACTCTCCATTAAGCTATCCAAAGGATCCTCATTTTACAATTCTGCCTTTAATTACCGCTCCTTGCAGTTCTTTTGACGGTGGCTCTTAAGATGCGCTCCAAAGACCTTGTTCGTGAGGACAGCCTGTTTGTCAAACAGTTCTGTGCCCTGCCCCAAACCAACTAGGTCAGAATATTTTAGAGGCCTTGTTTTGAGCAAACTCCCCTTGTAATTCTTACATCTAACAATGTCAAAATATCTTGCTTTATGTACACTCTCAACTTAGAAATGTGGGTTTTGTTGTGTTGACATTGTTATTTGGAAGAAGGGCTCCATCATTTCACACAGGCCAGCCTCCAGTTAAAACTCCTCCCACCTCAGATTTCTGAAAGCTGAAAGAGCTGGATTACATATGTGTACCACCATATCTGGCCTGGATTCACCAGCCCTGGTTTCTTTTTCATTTTTTTCTCCATTTCTGGAATGTGAGTTATTCTGAAGGGCCCATAGCGTGTGGTTTAATATACTATTCAGGTCATCTAACTATGGCACTGGGGTACCAACATATAATTTGTAAGATGTTTTCAGGAACAGAAGGCAGAGAAGCATGTGGAAAACTAAGTCTATGAGATCATTGTAGGTGCAGGGCATGCTGTGTTCCCTGGGAATATGAGGGTGAGAGAGTCACATCCAGTTCGGTTGGAAGTTGGTTGAGAAGGCACAGTGGCTGAAAGGGTTCTGGGCTGGTTCAGAAAAGACTCTTGGTTTTCTGCCAAACATGGATCTGAGAAAGAACACTGGAGACTTAAGATAAATTAAGGTCTAAAGAGGGCAGCCGAGTTTGTGAATGATAGGGATAATGTATGAAATGCTGAGTCAGGTGCTTCCCACCTGTGGGGGATAGACAGAGAACCAAAGCCTAGTTTGGGGATCAAGGACAAGTCACTGGTCAGGGACCCTGAGAGAACAGCAAAGGGCCATGGACAACACACCTGGGATAGGTGATGCTCCTAAAGTTATTCTAGACCTGCTGGGCTCAGAGAACAAGTCAGGGGACACAGAGGGAGATGCCGGAACTACCTGGAGTCTGAGAATGAGAACTACATCCTGTGTTTTAGCAGCCCAGGTGGCAAGAAGAAACCAGAGATCTTGGCCTTGGAATTGTACACACTGACTCAGACACAGGGGGAGCATGGAGAGCTGGAGGGCCACGTCTGTGCTCACTGAACAGATAAGCTGTGGAATGGTGGCAATTTGAGTGCCTTCCCAGTGCAATGCTTCCAAGTCTCAGGCAGACTTATCTAACCTGGAACCCTATGGTCCAACACCAACATGGGGTCCAGCACCAAGGTCAACAGAACAGAATGACCCTTGTACATACCCAGGTCTATAAAGAGCCATCTTCCATACACCTAGATCACATAGCACAGAACCATTAGTCACATACTCAATTAAGCACAAAATAGAGTCATTGGTCCACGCATCCAGGTCCACGCATCCAGGTCCGCGCAATAGAGAGCCACCCATCCACACATCCACTGTTATACAATGCGAGCCCTGGACTGTGTGGCAAGATGGAGCATGGAAAAGGTTGGGGAGAGGAAGGAGGTAGTACACCAGGAGCTGGTCCCAGTAAGGATGGTGCTCAGGGCCCTGTCAAACACTGTATCCACAACTCTCAGCACATGAATGGATTACAACAGAGAAGTAACTTGATTAAATAAGTGTTTTCTTTAAAAACAAGTCTTATATGTGGGGTTCTCTCTTTTTTTATATATCAGAAATTTAACGATCAACTTTTACAGAGAATCCTAAAAAGTTTTGGTATATATGATTAACCATAGTAACCATGATAGGAATGAATACAAATAAATGCTTATTATTTTGTTAAAATAACAATAATAAAATGCTTATTAAATTCATATAAAAAGAATTATATTTTCCAGCTGGGTGGTGGTAGTGCATATCTTTAATCCCAGCACTCGTGAGGCAGAGGCAGGTGGATCTCTGTGAGTTCAAAACCAGCCTGGGCTACAGAGCGAGATCCAAGACAGGCACAAAACTGTACAGAGAAACCCTGTCTTGAAAAAAACAAAACAAAACTAAACTAAACTAAACTAAACAAAAAAAGAAAAAAAAAAGAATTATGTTTTCAAAAAAAATTAAATATGATGAGGAGCTGGGCATGACTGTGCTGCATTTTTCTGCTCCCTGGTATAACGAAGGACAGCTGGACACACATAAGCTTCTGTGGTCACTATGTATTTTTTAAAGACTTATTTAAATTGTGTTTCTGTGTATGACAATGTGCACAAATGTGCAGGTGCCTGCAGAGACATAGGATTTCCTGGAGCAGGACTTAGAGGCAGCTATAAGCCAACTGAATATGGGTGGTGATAACTTAATTAGGGTCCTCTGCAAGAGCAGTACCTGCTTTGAACCATCTCTTCAACCCCATGTGTTCACTCCGTTGTCATATCCATGTGAGATAGCTGTCAGGACCCTCTAGCATATACTTGTAAGAGAACAGACACAGAGACAATGAAGGCATGTATCACAGCATACTCACAAGGAGAAAGAAAAGATTGACAGAAGTTAGTAACCCGTAGGGTACAGAATTGAGGACAGGGAATAGTCTCTGAAATGGCCTGGCCAGTGTATGGGCATGGTCTGGGGAACATTCCTTCACGGTCCTCACAGCAAGCAGGTGCCCTGTTCCCTGAAGCTCCCTGAGATGAGAAGGGGGAGATGAGGTAATAATCTCAGAGCAGTGGGCATTTTACAGCCTGATCTTGCAAGGCTGGAGTCAGAGCAGTGACTGGGAGCACTCAAGTCATCCAGTAGCTATGTGATCTCCCACAACACACTCATGGTCTCTGGGCAAGGATCCTGGATTAGTAAGGATAGGGTTTATGAATGACAAGAATTCTGTGACAGCTCTGGAGGGTTCCTGTAGACATAGGGATTCCATTTTTGCCACAGTTTGTCTGAGAAGCATTTTCCTGAGGCCTTATAATCTTGGCTTGAATTGGAAATGAGTAAGAAAACCAACAGTTTGATTTCAGAGGAATGTAGGCAACAGCTTTGTATCTCTAAAGTTGTGGTCTTATTGGGTGAAACACAATCCTCTTAGGCCTGAAAAACTGGTACCTTCCTTTGTCCACACTTCCTATTTTGGTAAGGGGTGGGGGAAGCATGTGTGGCCTGGTAGCACATGGAGGGCAGAGGGAAACCTGTGAGAACCATTTTTCTCTTTCCACCATGTGGGTTCTATGGATGAACTCCAGTCATTGGACCTGCCAGCAGGTTCCTTTCACTCCCTGAGTCATCTCACTGGTTCTGGTGTCCGTACACTATTCAGTCTATTTACCAGCTATGAATGCATAGGTATAGATTCACACCTGTTCATGCACATTGCCTAAGAAATGTAGCCATCTTCTGCTCAGTTCCCCTAGCACAGCACCATGCTGTTTGAAGGGATTTCAAATGGGTGTACTATTGTGCATATTTATAAGTACTTTCGTAGTCATTAGAAAAACACAGCAAGCATTGCAAAAATCATTCATATTAATCTTACTTTTTGCTGGGAGTTTACAAAAAGGGAGTTTAAGAAAGGACTTCATTGGCAGTGGTACAAGTGGAATGTGATGCAGGCGTATCGTATCGAGTAACTGACGTGGGAGGGAAGCGCTAACTGAATCATGTTGACGAGGCTTTTGTTCTAATAAGTTCAGAAGAGACCACATTAGCAGGTGACCAGGTGACTTCTGGCACCTGTAGGAGTGCATGTGATCTTCGTTGGTTTGATAGCTTCTTCTAAAATGTCCTTTTGGGAACCCAAGCTATTTCACATTTGCTTCTGATTGATTGTTTTGGGTTCTTAGAACACTAGACTTTAACCTGAATATAATTAGAGGAAACAAGTAGGCAAATTAAAATGAAAAGAAATTATGTAAAACAACTGGCCCCAGATTCTACACAAATGTCAGTGTCATGAAACACATGGAAAAACCAGGCTGGAAGTATTCGATTTAAAGGAGACCAAAGAGCCATGGCCACCGAATCAGCATGTGACCCTTTATGGGACCCACATAAAAATAAAGTGCCATGAGCACATTTTGGAACTCTTAAGGATATTTGAGAGATGAATTGCTCACTATTAAACAGGATAGCTACAAATATAAATTCTAGTCTACCTAAATGTGATGGTATCTTTGTAGATCATATTCTCAGCTTCAGAGCTTCATCCTGAAGTACTGAAGTATGGAGTGCATCCATGTCCCCAGACAAGATCCCAATAGTTCAAAGTATACATGCCCATACTAAAGGCTCACACAGGCTGTGCCCATCTATAGTTATATGTGTGGAGGTACATGTGTAAATAATGCACATGTGTGCATATGCATGCACATGTATACAAACATAAATCCACGGGCATGTATATATATGCATAGATATAGACATATATGCATACACATGATCACATTTATGCACATATAGATCCATACAAATGTATATGCAGACATGCATATTTAAGTATGTATCCAGACACATACATCCATACTTACACACTTAGAAGACAGAGAAAATATGATAGAAAATGATATTCAACTGGAGCATTCTTTTTCCATTTTTCTGCCAACTTAGGCTTAAGACATTTCAAAAGGAAGCTAAAAACTATTAGATTGTTTTGAGTTTGGGATGTCTTAGACATAAATCCAAAAATCTAAAAATGCTATTGTGTAGACCAAGGAGCCAGTGTTGAGGAGATGCATAAAATTTTCCTTAAGCCACCAAAGGAACGTGTCTCTCCTCTTCTGAGACCAGCCAAGGCTTTTTAGCTAATTACTCCATAGGCAAGATCTCACTACAAAGGAGAGATTAGCCCCCAAGATGGCCTCTGGTCCCTGTGGCTGAGTACAGTTGTGATTGCCTACATTCCAATGCATTCAGGCATTGCTTATTATCATTAATCAACATCCACAGCTCAGACTCTGCTGTTGTCTATGTGGTTTTGTGAATTTGGTGTTCCTTCAGTGAGTATTTGGCATGATCACTGTGTCTTGTTCTGAGAGCTGGGGATAAGGCAGCTCATATTCTGTTTAAATTTTGTAGTTGGAGGGACAGAAAGTAGCCAGACACATCAATAAGTGAATGAGAGATCACAAACACCACTACATATTTTAAAGGAATCATAAACAAGCAAGGATCAGAGGAAGTTGTCCTCTGAGGAGACCACCAATTATCATGGTCAAGGGCAGGAACACCTGGCTCTTGTTTACATGCCTTTTTCCTAAGTTCACCCTGATGTCAAAAGCCAAGAGTCATCTACAGCTCCTTGCTCTGCTAGACCAACACTGGTCTGTGTTTCAAGTCTTTGTCACATGACCACAGGTGAAGATGACACACTTTGTTTTGGCTCCCTCTGACAGACGCACCTGTTGTCCTTGCTCCTTAGCACAGCAGCACAGGCCTGCACGTCTTCAAAGATGCTGACCCCTACCCCATCAGGAAGCCCATCCCTGCTCATCCCTGCTCATCCTGAAAGGGAGAAGAAAGAGTTAGAGCCCCTGGAAGATGCTCAGGAAGCCTTCCCACAGCACTCCTCAACACTGCCACCCTGGCATGCCTCTGAATTATTGTCTGCTTTTGCTAATTTGATGTGACAGTCTAGAGCAATTTCAGTTTGTGTCCAAGCAGGGTCGGGGAGAACAGACACTCCATTCGCCTTGTGATGCTCATCAAATCCATTTGGACTCTTTTCCTGGAGGCATTAAATATGTTTTATCTTTTCTTCAGTCACCTTTCCAGTTTGCTCCAGTAATTATATTCTACTGGCAGTGCTCAAGTTTTCCCAGAGTGTGCAGCCTTTGATCGGACTTCAGCCAGGAGGCCAGCAAGGACAAGGAACAAAAGCAATACCGCTGGGTGTTGAGGAGAATTCCAGCTTTGAAACCCAGGCAAAAAGCCTGCCTCTTGTGTGGAATTTGAGGAGACAGTCTGTGTAGAGTTTGCAGTGTCACACTGGTTCCATGTTCCTTGTTTCTACCTGGGTGGACCATGCTGGCTCCAGATGGCAGGCCTTGGGAGAAGCAGCATGAAGTGTTATAAGATGAGTAGGACTTGATCACTGGGCCATGAACCTGGCTCAAGGCCCTTGTACACATGCGAGTTGACGCTCTCCTGCTTCATCACGATTCCTTGTCCTTAATGGTGGTCCCTTCCCACCAGCCTCCCCTTCACTTCAGCAGTCTGTGTGCAGAGACACTCCCCACCCCACCCCATCCCTCTGCTGTAGAGCTCCTGAATTCATGCTTCCTACTGCTTGGCATGCCCCTGTCTCTGATGAATCATCCCACCCTTGCTGTTCAACTTTCTGGGGTTTTAGCTCAAAAGTCACTACAAGAACAGCACCACCCCTCAGTTCTTTATTCTTTAGCACTTGGTCTTGATGGATTTTTCTCCATAGCCTTTCTCAGCACCTCCATGGTTTGTGTTTTGTGTTTATTGTCTATTTTTCCTCAACTCCTGGGTCCCATTAGAGCAAAGGCCATATGCCACCCACACCCCCAGTATATCAGCCCCTGCATATAGCAAACATTCAGTAAATATTTGTTGGAAAACTTACTTGGACTCTGTAAGAAATAGAACAGCCCCACATGCACATTCTTGGGATCAAATAACACAAGGTTTCTGTAACAGCTTTGTAAATTATAAACATCATGCAAATTGAACTTTATATAGCTTCTGCTATGTTGCCAATGAAGAACCTCCTTCCTTTACTCAAGTATCCCATATATATTCTTATAGTGTGCATCACTGTAGAGATGTGATGTAGTTCATTGGTAGGAATTTTGGAGGGGAATTTGAAGTAAGAGAATCTTAAAACTTTCTACTTAAGCCAGTAGCTGACAGATACCAGCTCTGGTCCCACTGAGTACATGACATTTAAACAGTGCCCATTGTCATGTAGTGACTTTGTTCAATTTAAGTCATGTACAGCTTAACTGCATCAAGACTGGACTCAGGAAAATGACATCATGTCCCAGAATTGAGGAGCAGGGAGTGGAACAGAGGCCAGGAGAGTGGAATCTCGCCGGCTTTGGCTTGTTGTACCTCTGCGAGACAATACTACAGTAATGAACGGCACTTGATGGTGAATATACCCTGCCTGTGGATGGCATTTGTGATTTTCTTCATCCACTTACCTTTGTGGAAAGTTTTCAACCTTTGCTATTTATAACCTTTTCTGACTTCAATCAGAGTGTAGAGTATACCGGCTCTGAAAGAGACTTGATTTAAATTGTGGGGGGAGAGAAGGGGGAGTTTCAGAAATCTCAATCCATTATTCATAATGTTTAGAAAGCTGTGGATTTCTGGGAAGCGTGAAAAGTATCCTGGTGGAGACTGAATCAGGCAGAGAGAGCTGATGTCAGATGGTGGGAAGCCCTTCTCCGTGCCCTGGCACCTTGTAGATAAGGTGCTGATGTTGCTACCCCACCCCTCTGCCCTCATTTTCATAAGGACTGAAAAGCTGTCTTCATTTCAGAGGAAATGAACATACCCCGCATGAGAAAATGAAACCGAATCTTGAATCTGGGGAAATTGCTTTACTCTGAGCTCTGAATCTGCTTTCTTTCTATTTCCTGAAGCTCAAAAACTGCCTAACCTGCTTTTCTGATCGTGAGAGAATTAGTATCCTGCCCACATGGCCTAGGATGTGGGGGTCTCTTTGTTAATCTCCGGAGAGGCGACCTCACAGGAGTACTCTAATCCTCTGTGAAAATGTGTGTAGCAAAGACACTCTTGATTATAATACTCTCACTGAATCATTTTTCATTTTTAATTTGCCTGTCTTAAATAAACAGCAGTGGCAACACCAAATTTGTCCTGTGAACTATGCCTTTGGATAGAGAAACCTACTCAGGATAGAGATAATAAATAACCTGGCTGTCTCAAATTCCAACAGTATGCATTGCTCCATTAGAGCGTCTTATGAATAATAATGGGTATGCTTTGTGGGGGAAGCAACCGGTTTCTTGAGAGGAGCAATATTAGAGTTACATATGTAGTACAGGAAGAAAATGTCCTTCTCCTAGAAGATGGCCTAACATGGTTTTTAGAAATGTTTATAATGGGAGCCACTGATATAGTGAAGAAAAATCATTAGAAGTAGAGACTGGGCTTCCGGTTGTCACGGGCTCTCCTTTCACTCTGAGCCACTTGACTCAATGTTAGGCTGTCTGAGAGGGCAAAATCATCTCATAGAATCTTCTTAGAATGGCATGACCCATCCTTTCCCTTGTGTGAGTTTGGAAAGCTGCTGCTCTCATGGAGAAACCAATACTTGTGTTCCGATGCTCACAGCCCACCTTGGCCCTTCTCATTTCTTCTGTGTGCTGTTTCTTCAGAATCTTCCACCAAAAAAACTACACAAATGAACTGAAGAGCACATTCCTAAATGCCAACTGAGTGTCTATTTTTACCAGACCCTTCTTGTCATATTCCTCAAAATAAAAATAGACACATGCTCCGTGTTCCAGTTTCATGACTGGAGACCTTTTGGTGGACACACTTCTCCGTCACTTGGGAAAATGAGTTTCCTTAGTTGAATTCTTCAGCATTCATACCTGGTTTCAGAACTGCTCCTTCTTTGCCCTTCCTCTAGCCTCACACTGCCCATTGCCACTAGATCCATTTTCTGAAGATGCCCTTTAATTGATTGCCTTCTTGTTTAAACTTTTTAGTAGCTCAACTATCTCTGATTCCATAAGCCCGACTTGGTCCGTGAAGCCATCTCGCCCCTCTGTGTTCATGATGAACATCATTGAGACTTGCTTTACTTCCTGATGTGTTCTGCCTGCCTCCTACCATCTTGGGGGTGGGCCTCCACTTGGGACATTCTCCCCTCTCTGTCCTCATGTGTCCCGTACTATTCTATCCTTGTGGCCCAGGACAGAAACTAGAATAGAAGTTTCCATTAACCAGCTCTGGGGATAGTAACCCCTGTTTAATAAAGTAGTGCCTTTTACATTTTTTTCATCTGTATTTTTTGCCTCACTAAGTAGGCCATACATTTATGTTTTATATTTCAACCTTGATTTAAAAATAATCACAAATCTAAGATGATATCCCGCACTCCGTGTATCTCCCTCATCATCCAGATGATCACTGAACTCCAGGCTCTGTAGGGTCAGATGATGTGTTATATCTGTGCTGCTCTACAGCATCCACAACAGTGTCTGGCATGAAGTCAGTGCTCACTAGATATGACGAGAGGGAAGCGCGAGGACAGAGAGAGGGGCCACCAGGCCTGAAGAGATCTGTGTTTAGATTCCTATCCTGGGGATCAACCTGAAGTGGCAGGCATGAAATGAGCTTCCTCTGAGCCACAGCACTACCTTGTTCCTAAAGGATGAGGTCCATTTGTCTGTTGACAGATCGGGAATCTTATTCAGCTACAAAGAAGAATGAAACTGTGATCATTATGTTACATAAAGTAGGCCATCGTTAGTCAAATGCCGTTTTTCCTCTCATATAGGGAGCATATCCATGTGTGGTGTGTGTATGAAAGCCGTGAAAAACAGGAAAGGGGCTGTCTTAGGTTTTTGTTGCTGGGATAAAACCATGACTAAAAGCAACCTGAGGAGGACAGAGTTTGTTTTAGTTTACAGGTATGTACAGTCCAACGTCAAAGGGAAGCTGGGGAGAAAGTCCACAGTGGAGGCCTGGAAGCGGGAACTGAACAGAAGCCATGAAAGAACACTGCTCGCTGCTCACCCTCATCAGCTTCTTCAGCCTGCTTCGTTTTTTGTTTTTTTGTTTTGTTTTGTTTTGTTTTGTTTTTTAAACTCAGCCTAGGTTCTGTCCAGGAGAGGCACAACCAATAGTAGGCTTAGCCCTCCCACATCAATCATTAGTCAAGAAAATGACCCAACACACCTGTCTACAGGCCAGTCTGATGGAGGCATATCCTTAATTAACGTTTCCTCTTCTCCAACAATTCTAGTTTGTGACAAGTTGACAAAAACTAACCGTAACAGGCATCTTAAGAGGGGATGCAAAATCTTAACAGTGTGAAGGAAGAATCATGGGTAATGAAAATGAGTGACATGAAAGCCGAAGGGGGGGGGGGTACCGTCTGTGGGGGGGGGGGCAGCAAGAAAGGGGCTTCAAGGAAGGGAGAAGGCAGTAGGGGAGGGGAGGCAAACATATAAATAAACATAGAAATACATTCCTTAATGAAACCCTTCAGTTTGTATACTAACTTAAAGGGATTTTTTAAAGGTGTGTTCCCTTGCAGTAGTTGGAAAATTGTTTCTATTTCTCTACTTGTCAGCTAAGCCTATGCACCACACAGAATTAACTACAGTCAGTGTTGGATTTGCATTACATTCAGGCCAAGTGACCTTACTAGAAGGTACTCAGGTCCTATTACCAACAAGTAGGAGAGGTTGAGCTTGAACCCAGGGCTGGCTGCAGTGTCCACTTTCCCTATCACAGACTTCTAGTGTCTGACCTCCTGCCACTCAGTACTGGGTGGTGGCAAGGGGAGCCAGTATGTGGCTTTGGGGACAGTGTGTGATCGTACATCACCTCCTGGACTATGGAAAGAAAACAGCCAGCTGAGGTGGTATTTGGCTTCCACAAAGCCCAGAGAAAGCTGTGTGTGTACCTGTGGAACCCCAGCAGTATGACCAGCTGAGGCTCTGTCCCAGAGGCTGTCAGGAGAGTCCCCACCCCGCCCCACACCTCCTTGAGATCCTCTTCATTTCTCACAGTCTGGGCTTTGGCACCTGTTCCTGGCAGCATATGCTGCTGCGAAACGTTAGCTGTCACCTCATAGCTGTGAAGTCGGGTGGAAGGCAGAAGCCAAGGAATGGCTCCCTGGAGCTGGGAAAGAAAAGCAGGCTGGGGAGAGGAGAGAGAGCAATGGCAGCTGCAGAGGATAATCTTGCAGCCAGAGCACACCAGAACCCCTGGGTCCACACAGCCAGCTCTATGGGACAAGATGGCATCCTTCCCTGTTCAGGTGTGAGTCAGCCCTGGCAAATGGGCCAGTGTTAGGATCCTATCTTGCTCTTCGGATCACTCACCCACCCCTGAAACCTACTTTAGTGTTAAAAACAAACACATTTAGCTCAGTGGTAGAGTGCTTGCCTAGCAAGCACAAGGCCGTGGGTTCAATCCTCAGCTCCACAAAAAGAAAAAAACAACAACAAACAAATTTCAGGGATGAAATTGATTTTTTAAGTGCTCACGTCTTTATTTAAAACTCTACTAACAAAATTATGACAACATTAGGCAGAATAAGCAAAGTGTTTCCCTGAGTACCACCCTGCTGAAAACATGCTCATTTTTTTCTTCAGGGCTTTTCTCTGTGCTGTTCTTGACTGCATCCGTGCACATTCTTACCAGGGCAGAAGCCCAGAGCTCTGGTGTGCTGGACTCTGGAGGGAAACAGCCAGTGCACAGCACTACCTGGGGCAAGGTTGAGGGGGTGGGGCCACAGCGTACCTGGGAAACCTACACATACCGAGAAGTGGCCCCCAAACCCAAGACGGAGTGGGTGGAATGAAAAGACTGTGCACAAGGCTCGGGGTGAGAGGGTAACAATGGCTAAAAGATGACGAAGCAGCAAGTGTGCAGAGCTGTGGAACCAGGGAATAGGAAACGGGAGAAGGGGAAGGCATGCGGAGTAATTAGTGAAAAGATATGACTTGCCGCTCCCTATCTGTTAGCCCAGCTGCCTGTGCGAGCCAGGGCCAAATTCTGAGTAGGTTCTCCCATAGTCTAGAGTTATTGTCATTTTCCCACAGACTGAGGTATGAAGGCAAAGCAAGACTTTGTGAGTTCAGATTGTGCAGGAGCTGGCCTGTCATTAATAATGGTTTAGAAGCAGCTGGCATGTCAATTCTCACTGACCTGAGCCTCAGGGAGGCAGATAGAGAACTATCTCACACACACACACACACACACACACACACACACACACACACACACACACACAGTCAAAGGAAGAATGCACAGGAGAGAAAACCAACACTGTCCTCAATGCTGCAGTAAGATAATCTGAGGTTCTGAGAACCTTTGGTTGTGATGTGTGTTTCAGGGTCTGAAGTGGCTTCCCTGACACCGGCTCAGAGCCAGCTTCAAGGCTATTATGTCCTCTAAGAGCTGTCTAATGCAAAAAGCCAACTGTACCCATAGTGTGCTGAGGTAAGTGAAGCTACAGAGAGATGCCACATTTAGTTTCTAAAGAAAGGAGTTGTGTTTTATGGTTAGTGGAGGGGATGCTTATAGTGTCCATACCTGGTGGCACCAGATGGCTGTATTTTTTCCATGACTAATTAACGGCTGAAAATAGCCTGCATGATACATTTCCTAGATGGGGAAAGCAGTCCAGAGCTTGGCAGAATTGCTATGATGTTCTTCCGTTCCTGGGCTGTTTCTAATAACCTGCAGTAATGGAATGGAATCATGATTTCAAATCAGTCAAAGATTGGGTGTCCTTGAACAATGATGGGATGCATTTATAAAAATCCTGAAGTGGACACTCATGTATTTCCATGCTGCCCAGCCATCCACAGCAAGCCAGGCAAGCAGAAGCCAACTGAAGGAGCAGGGCTTTAGGAAGAACCTGGCTGTGTATAGCAATGGCGCTCACAACTTCTCTGTATCCCTAGACTTTTCCTGAAAGACTTAACACGTCTAAGTTCCCAGCTACAATCCATACACATTAAGTTAAAATTTTCAAGCTGAAACTAAGGGATTGGCTGTTTAAAATTTTCCAGGTAGTTTGGATATTCTGCTACAAACAAGGTGTGGTACAAACCCCAATGAGAAATGCTAATACACCACAAACACAAGTAATAGCAAAGACAGGCAAGGAATAATTTGGACTCTGTAGGCAGAGAAAACAGTAGACGCAAAGAGGTGAGAAAACCATGGATATAAGAGGTGCAAACTTCCGTGTAACTGGCTTGGAGGCATGAAGGGAAAGCAGACTGTGTATGAGAAAGCAGCAGGATGCTTCCTAAGGGTCCTGGAATATCCAAACACTCAGCTGTTATGGGCATTTTCATAGAGTTTCTGTGCAAGAAAGGAGCAGTTGTTCGCTTAATGTTCATAGTAAACAAAGCCAGGGAGAAAGCAGAAAGTGTAAGCTTTTGTCACATGAGGAGGTTGGCAGTGCTTTAGAATGGCATTTCCTAACTTTGAGCCATAACACTGCCATCTCCAGAAGTTTGCGTAGCATTTACAGGTCTATTTCTTTAAATGGACATTTCCTAACTTGAGCCATTGCGTTACCATCTCCAGAGGTTTGAATAGCGTTTCCTGGTATATTTCTTTAAATGGACTTACTGATTTTTACTTAACTATATCTATAAAAGCTATCTGTCTGTGTGTCCACCTCTCTATCTACTAAATATCTCTCTAGGTGGAAAGCTATAGCCTTTTTCATAAATAGGAATTCAACTTTAAAACCGATACCACAAAAATAAACTGAGAAGGTTCCTTAGGTACCAGCTACTCATCCTGTGCCTGAAGCGCTAGCGCTGTGGGGAGGGGGAGTCAGTAAATCCTGTTGAAACAAAACAGCAGCTATCAGGGTAGGCCCCCCAGGGTGGAGATTAGGGGATGGCAATGACAGCTCATAGGCAGGCAGGGTTTGGGACCTGTCACTTCCCTGCGCGGGGATGATAGGCATTTTGCTGAAGTTGCCCTGAGAATGTGAGCAGAGTTGGCCTCATGTCAACTGGAGTGCTAACATAAATGCTGGAGGTGTGGTTGAGGAACCCGACAAAAATCACAACAGCCGGTCTCCAGAGTGCTTACAGATCAGCCATCTCTTCTTATTCTGCCTACAGAAAAGGGTGGCTCCTCTTGGCTTGATAATCCCGGCAACAATGCATTTGCTTTGAATGTAAATGAACCTAGCTCTGCACCAGATGAGGAGTGAAAGAGGCTAGAGGAGTAGCCAAGGTTTGCATAACTAATTCAGCTAAAGCCCATCTTCCATTGAGCTCTGTTGACTGCAAAGCCTGACCTCCTCCACTTCTGTACCTGCCTCCACAGGACTGTGCCTGGCTGTTCATTTCCCCCAGATGATTTGGGCTCAGTGATTTATGAGCACCCTGAAGAGTCACTGCAGGGATGGAATTGATAGTCTCTGTAAAGCAAAGCAAGAAGCATGCTGCTGCTGCTGCTCCTGCTCCTGCTGCTGCTGTCCCAAAGAGCTGGCATGCAGGCCTGGGCATGCATTGTAGCTAAGAGTTTAATGACAAATTAGTTCAAACATAGAGTGGCTCAACACAATAAAAGTCTTGGAGACCTGATTATCTGAGGGTATTTGCAGTTGGTGATAGTGTGGGGGTTGGAGGTAACTTTTCTTTCCAAGGAAGGAAGGATTTATTTGGCTTTTTGTTCCAAGAGATATGGTCATGGCAGAGAAGGGACGAGGTAGGAGCAGGAGGTGATCATGTTGCATCCACAGTCAAGAAAGAGATGGATGAATGTCTTTGCTAAGCTTAATTTCCCCTTTTTATCCAGTCTGGGCCCCCAGATGTGGAATGATATTGACCATACTCAATCTAACCTAGATGTGCCTTCTTAGGCATGCCCAGAGGCTTGTTTCTCTGTTAATTTGAAATCCTCTCAAAGTAGCAATCAGGATTACCCATCACACAGGCTTTGAGGAACTCAGCTGATTGTGGTGGAGCATCCTCAGGACACAGCTTCTAAGATGGCTGTTGCTTCCATCCTAGCCATTCACTGTTGAGGATCAGGCTAGGGGACTCTCCGGGACCACGTCTCAGAAGAGGCATCTCTTCCTTCAACTCTTGTTTCATTGGCCAGAATTCAGTCACATGGCTACAATTAATTGTAAGGCAGGCTGAAACAAAAAGAAATCAAGGAAAGAAAAATGAATTCTAGAAGGCATCCCCACCAGAGAAGAAGAAGAAATGTACCATGTATAGAAATCTGAAGATGGGATAAAAGATTCCAATTAGGAGATTCGCTTAGCAAGTTTGCCCATTTGAAATCACCATCAAGTGGTCCTGCTGCTTTCTGCTCCACAGAGTAACATAAGATCAAAATTGAAGTGGCATGTGCAGTGCTTGGTAAAACAATTGAGGGCTTGGTATTCAAGACACACAGTCCCAGACCGGGCTAGGGAAGCCAAACGTACATTCGTCCTTCTGCTGTTATTAGCAGTGTAAACCAGCTCACTCATCTAAGCCCTGTGAGCCGAACAGCTTTTAATTTAGGAACAAAAGTGCTGGTGGTGCCTTCTTTATGTATACAAACAGAGGCCTGTGAGAAGATGTACGAAAACATGAGATGCCATTTAAGTACCAAAGTCCTCGCTCCATCGGTAAGTCAATTAAGTTCAATTTTCAAACCTGCTCCCTGGCTAGTGGCAGCATCTGGTGGCATGGAGTACAATTTCTGGCCCCTCCTGTGTGCCTCTCCTTCAGGTAAGGTTTATTCTCAGCTGTCCCATTCTACTTCCATATTTGCTAAGTCACTTCTCAGAGGTGGTGGCATTAGTCATTTGAACGGACTTGTTCCTGCTTCACGCCTTGAGGAGCTCCAGAATTAGAGCGATTCATTATACTATCTCCATTTTGTTCTTTTTTCCCTTACTGGAGTGTCTCAATTCTGATCAGGGTGCACATTGCCTTTGAGGCTGCCTCCTGAGCTACTTGAGAGGATGATGGCCTGGCCTGGCTTTCTGTACTTGCTGAGCTGGTACAGCAGGAATTGACAGGCATAGCCTGTTCTAATGGTGGAACAGAATGACTCACTAAAATCCGGGCTGTTGCAGGTGAGGCTGTATCTGCCTTTTGAAGCTGTAATGAGTAAATAATAAGAGAGGGGAGAGAAAACCAGGAGGAGACTTGCTACTTTGGTTATAAAATCTGTGTTGTGCCTGGGGCCTATCAAATTAAGATCATTTTGACTACCTCCCCCATCAACCAACTAACAGAGTGCCAAACTTCACAAGACCAACTCAATAAAAGACAATTCACAAATGTGGTGCCTCATGGAGGTAGTTGTGTGGTTTTCCTGTGCACAGGACTCACCTGAGATCTTAAAACGCAAGGATTTGGGTTCCTGGGGCTGCTGGTGGTCCAACCCCCATACCCAGGGTTTCAGGAAGCTGATGAGGCAGGTCCCAATTTTACCAGTCCCTCATCTTTTTACAAAACACTCTCAGATGCTGTATGTCTGTGAGAAATAATCAGGCTGTGTTTACAATGATAATAAGAAACTGCAATCCGAGGAAAGGAGGCCATTTGTTTTCCAGTCTACAGTATTTTCACAAAGTGCCCCCTCTAGGTCGCTCTGAATATACATCATTTAAGCAGTCCTACATCCAAGACTGCATCGGCCCTGACCATGAAGAGGAAAGGACCAGAAGCTTTTTCCTCTCCTTGGTAGTGGTGGCAATGGGGGTGTGACGACAGGAAAATGACTGAGCACCAGATGATCAACTATGAGGGTGAGTGTGCACAGGGCAGGTGTGTGTGAGTGTGCTAGCTTGTTGATTAGAGTTGTGTGGTATTTGATAGAAATATTAGGAAAAAAACTTCAAATAGACTTCTTTCTTTTTCTCTTTTTCTCTTTTTCTCTTTTGTAGTGATAGGAAGTCAACTCAGGCTCTCAAGCTGCTAGTCAGGTGGCCCACCACAGGGCTCCATCCCTAGAGCCTTATTTACTATGTTTATTTTGAGGCAGGGTCTCCAAAAGTTGCTCAGTCTGGACTTAAACTCACTCTGTGGCTCAGGCTGATTTTAAATCTCTGGCTCCCTGTTGCAGCTTCCCAAGCAGTTGGGATTACAGGCCTCAGCCCCATTATACAGACACTGCTACTTTAGTTCATGGACTGTGCTTGTTGGTTGCCAAGCTTTGTGCCAATGTTCACACCTTTAAATGCCCACAGCAATCATAGAAAGCAATACTGTTGTGGTCTCCTGCAGGTGAAACACGTGGCTACACAAAGGCTAAATACGTTCCCCAGATCAGCAGAGCCCCGAGTTCAAATCAGAGCAGCCTGGCTCCCTCTGTTCTGCTATGAGTCTTCCCTGCACTGTCATAGAGAGCGCTCACACTCGCCTGCATATGTCTTAAGAGTGTTCTTCCACGAGCTCTTGCCTTTTAATAAAACCTTTGGTCTTCATCTACTAACTGGGAAACAGGCTTTGCAGTACTCTGAAAACTCCTCAGGATTGCTGGGAAATTGAAATAAGATAATCCAAGAGGAATTCTATAAATAACAGGCAGAAGTGTAGAGAAAGTCCGAGACCAAGAGCGAAGTCCATGGATAGTACGCTGGGTTAGTACTGAGATAATTTGACCAGCATTTTCAAAATATCTAATGTATGCTGTGTTAGTCTCTATTTCCATATTCTTGTGAGTTCTTCAGGGAGAATTATTTCAGCTTGGAATCTTGCTTAAATGAAATCCAAACCAAACCAAACCTGTGTGAATTTGCTTTGTTTAGGTCTGGAGAGAGTATGTTTGGCAGAGGCTGGACACGGATAAAAGACCCATCGACTGGTTTTAGTCACTCATGTGTCGTGAAGGAGTATTTCCTACAGTTTGTTCTGGGAAGTGTCATCTCATCTGGGTTGAAATGATTCTCCACACTGCCTGTATTTAGATCTTAGGTGTTTCATGATGAAAGCGATTTCAGCCGAGCATTTTCACACTCCAAGTTAGACCATGATTCTCACTGTTGCCCCATCTGCACAGGTACTCATTCTGCAAAAGCTCTCACATTTGTAAGAGTGTCAGGCTTCACACACTCCCTCCCCCACCCCCTCTGAAATATAGCAGGAAATGAGGTACAGATCTCCTCACCACTGAGTATTCCATCAGTGGGAGAATTTAGGAGCCTGTAGCTGGGTGTGGTGGCACACACCTGAGATCCCAGGCTTGGAAGGAGGGAGCAATTGAGTATTCAAGGTCATCCTCAACTAAAGAATGAGTTTGAGAATTTCAAGTCCATTTGAGCTACACAAGACACTGTTTTACCCCAACACACACACACCCTTAATCCCTAGACCCACCAAGATTCCCCTTCTCCCAGCAACTATCAACCCCCAAGATTTCCTCAGTAAGGGATGAGATGGAATCTAGGCATGCCTTCTCCCTCTATGCGTGTTGAGTCCACATGCCCCACACCATACTTATGTGGGCATTTCTACCTGGACCTGAGTTGTAAAAATCAATAAACAATAGCATAAAGTTTATTGGGAGGAGGTTGACAGGAGCGAAGCAGGGAAAAGAGGGTAAGTGTGTTTCAGTGCATTCATGTATGCAGTTCTCAATAAAGAAAAACATGATACGGTTAAAACACAAGCTAAGCTAAAGAGTTGAGGAATCTGAATGTGTGAATTAGAACAGGGCAAGGATCTGATGCTGCTTGAGGTGGTGGGGCCTCTGACCACAGAATGATCTCTTTGCTCTATCAGAAAGCCACTGGAGAAAATCAAGAGACTTTTGAACGGGGCCTTCGTTCTGTTGTGTTTGATTTAAGTAGATCACAATTTGTTTCCTTGAGACCACAGACTATAATCATTCTTAAGTAAATGTTATTGTAAGATGTGATTAGATCTTTTAAGTAAATTATCAAATTCAAAACAGAACAAGAATGGAATGAGTTTTGCATGTATAACTCAGTAACATTTTAAAAGTGATTTAGAGGGAGGAGAATGCCAGTCGATAGCCCCATCATTTCCTTTTCTTGGCTTCCATATCAGTGTTGTTCACTTAGGCTTGAAAGTGGCCTCTCTCAAACAGAGTGGTGACAGTTGACACCATGTCTTCCAAAGCCTTATGCTACTTCTCTGGAATTGTTATAGAGAAAAGTTCATAAAGTAGGGTGGTCTGTGAGGTCTGGGTCATAAGATACTTTCATTAGAACATGTAGACAACAAACAGAGGAATGGACACTGAGACAAGAGCATCTTGGTCAAAGCTGCCTGTGCTTGAGCTCAGCTGTGTGAAAATGGGTGGACCCCCTTTCTTTCCTGATCCTCTGCCATTTGTCTTTACAATGCAGATGCAAATTGTACCTATTTCATGAGCCTTTGGTGGGGATGACTGTCATAGAGTAGCTCACAGAAAATATTTCACAACAATAGAAATTGTCAAGAATTAAGTTACAGAAAAAATATCAATCTACTCTTATTCTACATGGCATTATAAGCACTCCAGTAATTTTCTTTAGAAAATGAAACAATTTGGAAAACATTCCAAATAGATTGTTAGTACCTTTCAAACCAGCTGAGTAGAAATGACCCAAGAGGTGTGTGTCATTGGCTAAAATCTCCTCAGTATGTACATACACACATACGCCAAGGGTCCAGCACAGGAATGTATCTCTCACTGTGGACCCAAGTCGATCCTCTCTTATGACCAATTTTACACCATGCCTGGTGCCTCATCCCTGTAATCAGTAACAGTCAGGAGACCGAAGGAGGAGCCTGGGCTCTGTAATGAGATCCTGTCTCAAAATAGTAAATAAACAGTATTATTTTATCATTTATGGGTATCTTCAGATAATGTAAGTACTCATACTTTCCCCTAAACTGCTGTTGTTTTCAGCTCCATCCTGTGGTTGCAGCATGCTTATTTATAGTAAATTGGAAAAATGCTAATAAGATGCAAGCGTATCATGCCAACCTCTCATTCTTCACACCTGTGAATTTTATGCCTTTGGTTGCTCTGTCATAGTCTTGATCACCATGCAAAGGTGATTTAAATGTCTTCCCTTCCAACTCTGAAACATCCTGGTAATGGCTGTATGGTCTCATCCAGTGGATCATAGCAGGTAGGTGGTCTAGCCAGCCTCACTGCAAAGCATCTCCCAGTTCTTCATCATCATGAGTTACACAGCCATGAGTGTCTTTGTGCACACCTCGTCAGGCATGTACAGAGATGGACACACTTACCAAGAGACACAAAACATCTCTGTTTCTTGAGCTGCAGGGCCTTGTTGCAGCTGACCTTGGATTCTGGTGCATATTTCATGATGCTATTCGATTGTTTCAGCTCAAGTTCAATGGCCCAGCTGGTTTCTCTTTCAGGCTTTTAAAGTCTGGAATTTCAGGAAACCCATAATGGCTCAAATGGACAGCAGTTACTCAGAAAACTTAACGATGGCTGTATTCTCAGAATCTCTTTAAAACTTCTAGTAATCTTGAGGATAGGGGATCCTAAAATTTCTCCAAGAATGCAATTGTCCTTAACGTCAGTCCTTAGCATTCACTTATCAGTTCTAAAATTCGGTCCTATTAACCTCAGCGTTAAAGAAGTATGAATTTTAGGCCTTTTAGTGAAAGTTGTCTCCATCTTTCTCTTGAGTTACATAATTGGGTCATTTTTTTCCTAGCTATTAATGTTAGCCTGCTCTGTCATTTTTTCCTCTAGACCATTATAAACAATTATACTCATTTACTGTCCTTAGACTTGGCCCTGCGCCACTTGTGCCCCAAATTCAGAAATTTGAATACTTTAGAACAAGGTAAAATTCTTGTCTGCTAACCACATTTTGGCCTGTAATGCATGGAAGTAAACAATTGTTAGAATTAATACTGATTTTTTGTTTCTACTATTTTGTCTTATTAATGTACCCCCACTCATCCATTAACTGCTTCTCATTTCTGATATAATTGGCAGTTTCCAGCCTGTCCTCTGAAATTTCTATCAACCAGATCTTAACCCTGCCTAGTTTACACCATTTGTCTATGTTGCTTTGTTGCTGCTGCTGCTGATAGACAAATAACAGATGATAGATGGATAAATAGTTGATAGATGATTTATGTATATATATGTAGATGACAGATAGATATATAGACAGACAGACAGATAGATAGATAGATAGATAGTATATATATATGTAGATGACAGATAGATAGATAGATAGATAGATGATAGATACTAAATAAACATAACTAAAATATATATGGCTAGAGATAGAAAGATGATGATAGACTGAGGATGACATGTTGAATATGTTTGTATGTATCTTTTTTAGCACTACATGCTTCTTTTTTTTTTTTTTTTCTACTATTTGAGTTAAGAGCTAAGTTCCATGGGAGGAAGTGGACACACTTCGGTCCTGGGATTCTCTTGCTTCCGGTCACAGCTCTTGTTCTCACTGACCCAGCTGCTTCTTTGGTACATGAGGTGTCTCAGGGTGATGAAGAAATGGAAAGTCCAGCGCTCATCTCCATGACTTTGTGAAAGCCTAGCACTTCCAGACTCTTCCCTGTTTATCACTTCTCTCATCTCAGGTTCCAAGACTGGGAAGTTAAAACGAACGGGAGGAAGATAGTCCTGGGGGTGAACATCTGTTCTGTTGGGTCACTGCTGGGCCTTAGTAACTGAATATTGACAAGAGGGCTGCTGGGTGCCTGTGCTGGTTGGACCTTGCTGCCGACTCTCCTGGTGTATCAAGTTCAGAAAGAGTTTAGGGGTTCTGCTTTCAGCCATCCCATGAACAATGGCAACAGATAAAACATGTTGCAAGCTCTTCTCCTGGGCTCATTTCCTCCAGCATTTGGCTTGACTGAGCTCTGTCTTTGAGTACTGTGCACACTTTAGAGAAGTATTTTTGAGCTTGGAGTTAGGTATCATGTTTGCCGTGACAGTACAGTGAGATCTTACAGTTTGCCTTGCCAATTATGTTTTCACCACCTCACCCCCACAAAAATACATCTTAATTTCAATGTTTGCTCTTTTAGTAAACATTCACTTGTCTCTTTATCTAGTTCTCTTAAAACTTAGAATTTTATTAATTGCTTAAATAGTACTAAAAAACTCATAAATGTTTCAATTAAAATAATCATACATAAGTTGTGATTAACTGAAAGGACTTGAGTATTAATTATGCCAGGCAGTTTTGTTGATTGGGCATTCTATATTAGTGGTAATTGGAGCTGTGTGTGCCCAGCAGCATAGATGAAGTTTTCCATGGATGTTATAAATTTAGAATGTCAGTGTCTAGCTTTCCAAGGTGGGACAGCAATTTTCAGCATGGCTGTTTTAGTTCCTGCCCTGAAATGGGAAAATGGAGACTCTGAGCTAATTGCATTGTTCAGCCTAGAGCCCGCGTTCACCTCCCTGCCATTCAGCGTGATAGCTAGTCAGCATCTTTTCACCATGCTTGCCTCCATCCCACAATTAAAGTGAATGGCTAAGTTCCTTGGGAGGAAAGTGGATACTTGTGCTGAGAATTCTCTTGATTCTTGCTGATTTCACCACTTCCTGGGGTCCTGCTCCTTCCAGTCGAATACTATGGTATCTTGTTTGGGCCATCTCCATACCTTCTGCCTGATCTCTCTGCTGATAGACTTGCCTCCCCCTCCCCTTTCATTAAACTCTTCTCTCTTCCTCTCACTCATCCCCTCTCTGTGTGATGTTGGAGATGAACTTGGAGCTTCACAGATCAGTGCCTACTCACTCAGCTGGATCCCTAGCCCTTTACTTTTTTGTTTTGTTTGAAGACTGGGTTTGTCTCTGTGCAATTCAGGGTGGCCTCAATCTCTGGATCCTTCTGCCTCTATCACTTCTTAGGTGCTAAGATTCCAAGCATGCACTATCACATCCAGCACAGAGGCTTTTTCTAAGAGCACATTCAGATAGCACTCTTCTATGTTTAAAACTTGCCATCACGTACCCACCACCCAAGGGAGAAGGCTCTCTCCTATAAGTACAGAGCTCTTCATACACTTTGGAGCATCCTCAGTTTTTCAGCTTCTTCACCTGCCTTCTGCCACTGGAACCTGATACCACAGCAAAGCCAAACCCATCCTGGGTCCCCTCTGTTCCTTACTCCCATATTTGGTACACCTCATGTTCTAGTTTGATTTCTTGTTGCTGTGATAAGACAGTGACCCAACAGCAACCTAGGTAAGGAAAGAGTTTATTTGGCTGAAAGTCACAGTCCATCATCTGAGGAAACCAATGTAGGAACTCAAGGAAGGAACTTGGAAGCAGAGAATGAAGCAGAGGCCTAGTATGAATGCTTCCCACTGGCTTGCTGAGTTTGCTCTCTTATATGGCCCCAGGCCCACTTGCTTAGGGGTAGTAGCACCCACAGTGGGCTAGGTGCTCCTATATTAATTAGTGGTCAAGAAAATTAGTGGGGCTGCTCCACAGACATGTCCACAGACCAGCCTGATGGAAGCAATTCCTCAACTGTGATTTCCTCTCATTGGAAATGTAGATTTGTGTCAAATTGGCAACACCTAAGTAGTACATTGTATTGACATCAAATTCCTCCTGGGCATCCTCTGTTTCTTACTCCTACATTTTAGTTCATGGTTTTGCTGGCATATTTTGTTTGCTTTCCATATGCTGACTAACCTCCATCCATACTTGACACTTAGCTTGACCTGTGCCTCTTCATAGAAACTGGGGCAAATGCTTTCTTGGTAATCCAAACCCATTCAGGTATCTTTACATCTCTGACTGTTACTGGCTGTGATTTCTCGGAGAGCACAGGAGAATCCTCTTTTCCTTTGTTTCCAGCTTTTCCCGTAGCACTTGGAGTGTAGCAGCTATTCCTAGTACAATGACAGCTCACCAACAAGGCTCCACCAAAAGTGATACTTTCAGCATAGTCTTCTAGAAGATAACCCTGAGCTGCAGATGTGTCTGGAGTGACTTGACTGGGAAGGACGTAGAGGAGTGAGGCAAAGAGAAGGAAGCTGAAAACTGGAGTGCCATTTAGAGAGTCTCACAGAAGATCATCTGGGCTCAACTTTACAGAGAATTTTGGAAATGATCTAGAAGCCACCTTTGACTGCCTGCCTTGGGAGGCAGCTGCAGTGTTTATATTCTCAGATACATCAGCACTGGCTAGAGGCTGCCTCATTCCTCAGTGTGTAAAACCAATTACTTGGCTTTCATGTGGGTCTGTGGGTCTCAAACTCCATGAAATGTCCACATGACTTCAGATTCTTGGGCACTCTTCTAGTTTCATTCTGTGACAAACACATGGCGAGAATCAACTGTGGAGAAGAAGGCATTTATTTCAGTTTGTAAGTTACAACTCTGTCTCCAAGGGAAATCAGGACATTAAATCAAAGGCAGAAATCATGGAGAAACACTCCTTGATGCCATGCTTGTAGGCTCATGTATAGCTAGCCTTCTTATATATCCCAGAACCACTTGCCTAGGAAATGGTGCCCCACACAGTGAGCTGGGCCCTCTTACCTCAAATAGCAATCCAGAAAAATCCACACAGAAATGATCACAGCCTAGTCTAACCTGGACTGTCTTTCATTTGAGATTTCTTTCTCAAATGGCTCTAGATTATGTCCAGTTGGTAGCTACAGCTAACCAAGACAGGGCACATACCCAGAGAGTCTAAGAGATCCAAAATAGAGTCCACGAGTTTGTGCTGCCAACAAATTTGCTAGTGATGTTAATGTTGCTATCTTTGGCTTATTCTCACTGAAGCTCTGGTTTAAGGAGGAAAGTCATGGCTACTGAAGGCCACTCTGATAAAGACACGGGCCTGGGCAGCTGGGGATGAAATCACAGCAGACTGCCCTGTATTTAGATATCATCAGGTGATGGGGAAAGTGTGACAACATCTCTATCAGTTCTGTTTTCATTACAGGACTAGATCTCAGTTTGAAGGACTGGCCTATCTCCAGATACAACTTCTAAATCAAACATCACTTTGTTGAGATTGAAATCACACACACTAAACCATTTCTTATCATTCTTGTTTTTTTCCAACCTTCCTCATTCAGTTCTGCTAAAAATACTTCCTGGTGTCTCTGTTGCTTTGTCTTTTGGGTATGTTTTTCCTACCAGCTGACACCTCCTGTGTTCCTTTTTATTGTAATCTACTAAAACAAACTTCAAATCGTTATTATCTTAGAAAGGAGTTGAATTTAGGATTGAAAGTATGGAGAGGAGGGTTGAAGCATAAAAATACACAGTGAAAAACAAATAACCAGACACTAAAACTGAGTGGATGAACAGAAAAGGATCTGAAGTTAAATGAGTTTGTTAATTTACAAAGCATTCTTTGCAAAGAAAGGAGAAGCGCACTCACATCCTGGGGAGGTCTTCAGTCCTGAGACCTGCTTTTGTCTCTCTAGAGCAGTTTCTTCCTGTGCTGCTGGCTGTATGACAGTGGCCCGGGAGCCCCAAGGGGCAGCAGTCACCAAAGTAGTTCATGTACTAGAAAATCTGTCTGACTTAGTACTTTGACATAAATATGGGTGAGCTAACAGTGTCATAATTAAGTCTGACATCATACTGGAGCATTTCCAAATGTCATAAATCATTCAAAATTCATGAAAAAAAAAAGCTTTTTACTTACTCCTTGTTCTCAATTCAAAATCAACACACAGAAACCTCCTGCGAAGTGAATCTGTGATAAATATGGGAAGGAGAACCATGGAGAAACCAGGGCCTCTGTCCTCAGCAATGTCTGCTTCTGGGGGCACCAAAGCACCATGTGAAACTGCTTCTAGGAAGAAAGGAGAGCAACTTAGGAGTAGCTGAACTTTAACAGATAGTTGATTGTGGGGGGAAAACGGGATAGAAATAGCAATTCAAATTTATGAACATTTTTATAGAGGAATTGATTCCTCCTTGCTGAGACATAGTACACATACATAAAAGGCCTTCTTTAATAGTATAAAACAAAATTGGTGGCATGTGGAGAATTCAGTTTGAAAGAAGGATGTTTCCATTTACTTGAGTTCCATTATCAGATCAGAGTTCTGTGCCTCACATGTAGCAATTCTCCCAACAACCTGACAGTAGATACTTACCCTTCCCTGTTATTTATAATTCTTTTAGTTATGTGGTGACATTGAGAAGACTAAGGAGCAGAGCTCCCTTGTCTTCCTCTCCATCCCCCTTGGCTCACCACACACTGTAGTCTGCTGCTCGCCAGTTTAGACTTCAGTACCAGCAGATTACCATCAACCAAACTCCAAAAAGTATTCAACCGGGCCACTCCCCTACTGATGTGGCTTTCTTTCCCAAGATTCTGTCACACACTTAGAGCTCATCCTTCCCCAACCCTGTCTCCATATCTTCTGGTCTGCGACAGTTTCTCAAACTTTCCTTTTTCACATTGCTATCATGATATTGACAGTTTTTAGCAATACTGGTCAGATATACTATAGAACAGAAATTGCTGTTTTAAAAGTAATTTAAAAAAACAACTATAGCATTTTCATCAAAAACCGGAGTTGGGGCCGAAAAGAAAGATATTGTGTATTAGTATATTAGACACTATGCCAACATAATTAAATATAAGAAGTCATTGCAGTAAAGCCTGGCCTCTGAATTCTGGAAAACTTGTCTCATTGTCTCTCACTGTCTTTTTTCACTGTTAATAAAGGTTCACTGTTGAGGAAACCACCTCTCCTTATACTGGTCTTCCTAAGCTATGGCCTTTCATCCCTTAAGAGATCTGATGCATGTGGAAGCTTCTAAGTCGATTCCTAGGGATCACTAATACTTGGTAGATATGTACTAGGTGATACATGGGGTTTATTAAGGGTTCCAATCAAGCATCTTGCTAAAACATCTGGCAATTTCCAAAGTGCTACATATTCGTTATGATTGTTTGGCTGTAAGTAGAAGGCTGTAAAAAGTCTTGCATGCATATCTATATATGCAGATACGGAATGAACTATTGAGACTTCACAGAGTCAGCTTGAGAGATACAGAAATAATTGACAGACCTGGACCTCTTCCATCTCACTATTCGACCATGCCTAAAATATGACCCTCACCATCCTTAGGACCTAGGGAAGCTGATGAAACTCCAGCTACCATACGTGTATTCCATGAATCAGATGGAACGAGAGAAGAATGTATCTTTTATTTTCTGAGAAAATTTTCTGCAAGTGCTGCCTAATGTTTTCTCTTTTGTAGGTCAAAGCTTTGTTCCAGGGTATTTCTAAGATCACAAGGAGCTGAGGGACATGATGGCCAATGTTGATGATGAGGTGTCTGGCAGCAATGGAATTTCTCTTATGTGACAGATAGTGGACACTACAGGATGAACAGTGGTCACTGCCAATATTGGCAGTGTTGACCAACAACTCGTAATCACACAGGCAGAGACAAGTGGATTATAGAAACAGTTCAGGACATCATCAATTTTGATTTTTTTTTTACTTATTTGGAACTATCCTTGATTTTTGAGTAAGCTAATGCTCTACAAATGTAATGAAAACATGTCTATATTACAGTTAAGTATTTTAAATAATAGTGCTGTTCTCTGTATAATCTATGTTAGGCATGCATATAGTATTACTTTTTTTAAATAAAAAATGGACTGTACAATGAGAACTAGAGAGCCTTCTTCTACACAGGGACAGTATCTATAAAGGCCCCAGCAGAGTAGAGCTATTTACTAAAGGATTAGGTGTCATAAAACCAGAGAGGCTGGTAGACAGCTCAGAGTAGAAAGCTCTGAGGTCATGAAGTCACCAGAGGAACTCCTCCATGGCAGGAGAGGAAGGGAAGGCAGGAAGGAACGTGTCAGGTACTTCTGCATTGGAAGTACCATTGTCCTGGTCAGTATAAAGGAACATTCCTGGAAAGTAGCAACATCTCACACTGGACCTTCTTCAAGGCTGACTAGAACTTCAGTGATTTGGTGTGGTTGGAATGTTGCAGGTCCAGAGTCCAATGACAATTCATCTTGAAATGTCATATATTCAGCCCACTAAATTTTTCATTGCCCACCTCCATGTCTGACCTAACTTCCTTACAATTATCATATGGAACTTTGGAGTGTAGTATCAGACTACTAACTTCCAACTAACCAAGATTTAAAAATGTAATCAGAAAGCATTGGAGCCTATAACAAAGATTTCTTTGCTTTGCTCTAACTTATATGATGTTCCCACCATTGTACTTGAAAAATGTCTTAATTTATGGCTTTCTGTGTTCTGTTACTATGAAAACTTCATTGACTGGTAACCACATTGGAACATGGGTTTTGGGTTAACCTAAATCTGATTTCTCAGGTGATGGTCACTCATATTTAGCTCTCGAATAAACCATCTCTTACTCTCTTGGAGGTGAGAGCTGCATTCTATATCAGAATCAAAAACTTACGTATTATGTGATGTCATGTATATGAATGCACATGTAGGTCTCCATTACTCCACTGCCATTCTGTAGGAATAGGTCTCCAGGAAAAAGTGGAATAGCAGCTGGGGACATTTGACAAGAACCTAGAATTTTAGGTTTACCAAAACCTAAGACTTCCTGATTCAGTGTTATTGGGACATCTGTTAAATCTTTTGGGGTTTGGTTTCTTTTTTAAATGGATAAATTATTGTCATAGAAAATTTGGGTAACACAGAAAACAAATATACCACCCCAAAATGTTATAGCCAGTGGGAAACAGTTGCTGTTTTGATGTGAGTTTCTTTTCCTCTTCTCCAACATATAAAGACTGCAAACATTTGCAGGATGAAATACTCAAGTTCTTCTGAAAACTCTGTTTGGTAGCAGGTGGTCTACTAGGAGAGAAATGATTGAATGGTTTCTTTCCAGCAGCTCAGTTATCCTAAAACATTATGTACCCCAACAGAGGTCCCCAAATCCACATGCTTGCTAGACTTAATCTACCCAGTGATTGCACCAGTGTGTCCCACAAATAGTCAACCATTGGGTAAACATACAATGCTGCTTTTGTTGATATTAGTAAATATAAATTCATTTTTACAAAGTCCTTCTGAATGTAGTGTGACTTGTACCACTGATTTTTTAATCAATTTATATTAAATGAGTTCAGATATTTATGTTATGACAGACGTGAAGATTCACTGAGGTACCAAAGATTCCTCATGTTGCTAAAGATGAAAACCAAGATATGACAGGAGAATGAGTGACTGGAGTATTTGCTGTTTCCATGTGTTTTTATTACTGTTCCATGGCTATGAAAAGGCACCATGACTAAGGCAGCTTATAAAAGAAAGCATTTAACTGGGGGTTGCTTAAAGTTTACAGGGGAAGTCCATGACCATCATGATGGAAAGTTTGGCAGCAGACAGGAGGCCACAGTGCTGGGACAGTAACAAAAACTTATATCCTGATCCATAGACAGGAGACAAGAAAACAAAGGGGGAGACTGTGCCTGGCTTGGGCTTTGAAACCTTCAAGTCTGCCCCTAATAATGCACTGCCTCCAACAAGGCCACATCTCTGAATCTCTCCCAAGGAGTTTGGCTTACTGGGGACCAAAATTCAAACATATGAACCTGTGGGAATCATTCTCATTCAGACTACCACCTCAAGCCCTATTTGAGAGGTGCCAGCTCCTTGCTGAAGACTTGGTTTCCTTAGGCTTCCTCCTCCCTTGTCAAGGGGGAGTAATTTCTCATGTTGTGGGGTGGGTGGTCTTTCTTCCAGAGTTGGGTTAACAAACCGGAACTGGCATCAGCACATGAGAAAATGAAAGGATTCCCCAGATGTTTGCACATTTCTAAGATAAGGTAATGAGTATTTCTTTTTAAACCCAGAATGGCACTGAGAACCATGTCGCTGAATCCTAGTATTCACTAATTGCTTCATTCTTATTTTTTGAGATTTACTCTCCTGGTAAAAATCCATTGTATTAAGAGAGGAACCAGCAACTTGCAAAATAAGAGTTTCCTATTTGCCATTAAAGATAAAACTATTTCACACTTCATTACTTCTTCCCCAAAGTTGAGTCTTTCTTTATGGTCACATAGTAAAAGATGAGTTCTTGGGATTTTCATAATCGGGTGTGTAAAGGAAGGCTGTTCCACACTGAGCATTTCCGGTTATTTTGATTTGATCTAGTTCAGCTGGGTTAAGTTCAATTTTACTTCGTGGAATAGGCTTATCCTTAGACATCCCATTGCTTTCTAATTTTAATAACATTTCCTTGATCTTGGTAAAGTAGTATTCCCCTCTCTGTCTTGCTTTATGAATTTTTAAGCTTTATTTGTTCTTTATGCACATGTACATGTGCACAGAGTGTGTAAAGAGGTCAGAAGCGGCCATCGGTATCTCTGGATGGGGAATTACAGAGGGTTGTGAGGCAACATGTGGGTGCTGGGGGTCTAGCTCGGGTCCTCTGATAGGGCTCCTACTTTATGTTTAAGTTCTTTGCATTGCTGTCCCTCATGTCTCACACTTAGCATTTCTCTTCTCTGATCATTCATTTTTATCCTGTGTGCCCCGCTAATGAATTTGGACTTTTTATCACAGAAGATGCTAGAGTGACTTAGGAAAGAGTGTACATTTCTCAATGGATGCCTAGAAACAGAAGGAAATCATTTTGATCCCTTTGCCTTTGAACCACGAGGAGCATGCAGCAGTTCCCCAACAGTGCCTTCATCCTTTCATACCTGTGGCTTTAGCACTGTGTGCTAAGAGGATGTTCCTCACAGTGGAAAACACAGTGTGCTGTGACTCCAATGACTTATTTTTCATCCTGGTGCTTATATCCTTAGAAAAATACTTTGCCCCTGAGTTTTGGGTTTTAATCGAATGAAGCAAACGATACTCCCAGGTTGTTTGGTAAATCATACAATGCAGCAGGTGAAATGTTGAGAATCATTGCCTTGTTAAGGATTTAATTGACATTCTACAGTCCAAAGCCATTTGTTCCCTTACTGGATAGCGAGGAAGTAAGTCAGAGATTAGTTTATGTTTTGTTGTATGATCTCTTGTGTCTCTCTCCCAACAGGGAATAGAGATCATCTTAGAGTTGCATCTGTAGGTCGGGAGAATGGAAAGCAGCAATGTTCATGGCAAGTTCTGTGTGATGGTCGCACACAATGAGAGCTCAGTAACCAGTAACAGTTTTATTGTTACATGCAAAGAACTTCCAGTGAGCATCTTGGCACCTAGGTACTTGAGACACAGTGTGCTCCCACATAAGTGCCACTTGTACAATGCTGTGCTCAGCACCAAGGGAGATGGCCATAGCTCACCTTCTTACACGTCTCACACATTAATGTTTACAGTTGGAGTGGGCAAAGCTAGACTCACTTCACAGATTAAGATGTTGAAGTTCACTGGGGAAACACACTCAGAGTGTACAGTGGGTGGTCTTAGACAGAACCTCACTCTATAGCCCCAGACCCGCCCTAAGTGCATCCTTCCACCTCTGAAACTTAGCGTTGACCTCCTTCCTCAGCAGCAAGCTGCTAGACAGGCTGAGAAGAAAAATGTTGCATCTTTTAAATGTAAGATCTAGTTAGTCGGTAGAACTTAAAACCCAGGGAAGTTAGCAAGGACTCCTTGCCAAGCTCATTTTAAATGCACTTTAAATACCTTTATAAATAGTGATCCATGGGTGTCATACTCCCCTCCAGATTCTAGCTCCAACTAGATGAAGCACACTGTTGTCCACTGTTGATCTAACCAAATACCTGTTTATTCTTGTAAAGCAGGCTGGTCATTCTTTATCTGAATTAAAACTCATAGGAAAAACAATCCATAAATATCAACTACACATATACATAAATGAGTATGGGGTATAAAACACATATTATAGTGTGAATAAATATTGACTATTTATTTATACATATGTATGCACATACACACATATATCCTAAGGCAATGCTAATCTTTTAAAGGACAATCCTTTAAGATTAACGTTGAAAGTCAGGGACAGTGGGACATAGCTGTAGTCTGTCTAGACTATGTAGTGTCAAAAATAAACAGTCAAAGAACAACAAAAATTAGAATTGAGTCTGAATTTTGGCAGCCAAAATCCTTCTGAAGAGAATGTTGGTGTGCCAGGTGTGCCATTCACCTGTGGGGGCCAGAGGCTGCCCTCGGGTGTCTTCCTCAAATGTTTTTCACCTTATATCTCCTAGACAGAACCGGGAGCTTACCATTTGGTTAAGGTGGCTGGCTATCAACCGCTAAAAGACACACACATACACACACACACACACACACACACACACACACACACACACGTCTCCACAACCAACTCCTTTTCCATGGATGCTGGAGACCTGAACTCAGGCCCCCATGTTTCCACAGAAATTGCTTTGCCCTCTGTATGATCTCCCCACATCCAGACCAGCTTTTTCAAAAGGGAAAACATAATTTGTCACAAAGGAACTGTGAGCAGAGGGAATTGCTTGTTTCACGATCTAAGATGTAACTCCCTGGGACCCACAGGCAGGGACATCTTCCATTGTAGGGGTGACAGCTTGTGACTGGGCAGCCTAAGTTCTCCTTCCCTTCATCTCAGTGATTGCATCAGTTTGTAGCTGTTTGAAAAGAGCATTTCTTCTAGTCATTTCAAGGTGATTAATTCTACGTTATCAACAGCATATCCCTCAGTCGGGTAACTGCACTGTGTGAACCACCACATTTGAAAAGGACATTTCTCTATCCCCTACTCCTGGCAGATTGTACTTCATACCCTGTTCCCTGCCTGCTACCAATGGTGGTCCCATTTTTGTTATGAAACACAAAAATATCAAATTTTTATCAGCAATTTTAATCATGTCTCCAAATCTATTGTTAAAATCAGAGGAATTGTTTAAATAATTGCTTAAGATTTGAGAATTTAAAATTGTTTCCCTTATCTTTGAAAGAATTTCTAATAGCATGTAGCTAACTCTTTCTGGAACATCTTCATTCAGACACAACTCTATAGCATGCCCTTTGGGGCAGAGGGGACACTTCTGGGATGCAGCAGAGCAGCCATACATGATGGACTGGGAAAGCCGGGCGGCAAGCTAGGCTTACTTACTACTTGAAAGTTTCTCTTATCTCTTGTTAGTCCATGCTCACAGCATCTGTAACTCAAAACCCACCCTTGGCAAATGTCAGCTCTGCTCAGAGAAGCGACTCTCAGGGATTACTCTCACATAGTCCAAATAGAGCCCTGCTGTAGAGACAAGTGGTCACGCTTTGCACAAATGTCAAATAACAAAATCAAAGTGTTCAGTTCCCTCTTACTTTTTTCTTCCATGGTATTCTTTCACTTAATTGAAAATATTTTTTTCTCATATAATATATTTGGATTGTGGTTGCTCCTCCCCAAATTCCTCCCATATTCTTCCTACTTCCCCATGCACCCAGATCTACATGCTTTCTTTTTATTTCTTATTAGAATACAGATGGGCATTAATAATTAACAATAATAATAACAACAATAAAAACAAACTCAAATAGGACAAAACAAACACACAGGAAAAGAGGAATCAAAGAAAAAGCACAAGAAATAAAGAGAGATACTGAGACACACATTTGCACACAGAGAGAACAAGAAATACATACAGATGCTGAGACACACATTTGCACACACAGAGAACAAGAAACACATACAGACACTGAGACACACATTTGCACACATAGAAAGCCCATAAAACGAAATCAGAAACCACAATATATGAGCAGAAGATCTGCAAGGGAAAGGAAATACTCAGATAAAGCATTGCAAGACAAAGGAAAACCCTCCAAAAATACTAATAAGTTCATTCTGTGTTGGTCACAGGGCCTTACTTTAAATGTTTATATTCCCAGTGAAACTATACTGGAAAATCTATTTTTTTTTTCCTTTGCAGGCAGCTATCCATTGGAGAGGGTTAGGGATAAAGGCTTATGTCTACTTTCCTTCTCAGTACTGAGACTCCATCTGGCTGAGACCTGCACAGGCGCTGTGCATGCTGTCACAGTCTCTATGAATTCACATGTGCATCAATCCTTCTGTGCCTGGAAGACACTACTTACTTGGTGTCTTCCATTCCCAGCGGGCCTTATACTCTTTCTTCCCCCTCTTCTGCAGAGTTCTCTGAAACATGAAGGGAGGGATCTGATGGAGACATTCTATTTAGGGCTGAGTGTTTCAGTGTCTTTCACTTTCTGCGCATTGTTTAGCAGAGGGTCATTAGGAATCACTTTATTGTTATGTTCCTTTAGCAGAACAGTATTTGGTTTCACCCTAGGTCCCTCTCTTATCTAGTCTCAGGTCCTTGGACACTTGGGCAGTGTCAGGCATCTGTTTCATCTCATAGACTAGTCCTCAAGTCCAATCATATAGTGGTTGGTTACTCCCACAACTTTTGTGCCACTATTAATTATACCAGCTTGTCTTGCAGACAGGTCACCATTGTAGATTGAAGGTTTTGTAGCTGGGTTGGTGTTTACCTTTTTCCTCTGGTAGTGTACAGAGAACCTTCTAGTACCATAAACACTAGTCAGTAGGAGTGAAGTGTCTAAGTAGGAATCAGCCCAACCTCTCTTTGTTCAGTGAGTTATGTAGGTGTTGTCTTCAGGAATAGAACCTTACCATCAGTTTGTACAGAGCAGCCAATATCCTAGGCAATAGCCTCGGTTGTGTGGGAGTTTTCATGGAGCTCCTTTGGCCAAAAACTCAATTAGATGTAACCCATTCACAGTACTGGCACTGAAGGTTTCATTTGGTGGAGAGAGATGTCTAGTTAGGGATTAGTCTCTCCTGATATTTGGTGATTTCTATTTAGATTTCTTACATATATGATATATTTTAAGAAGCTTCTACTGTATTAGGTACCCAGATAACCCTCAAATGGCTCTTAGTTTTACCTGTCCTTCCCCACATTGTCTCTCTTACCTCCTCTCCCTCCTTCCTACTGGAATAGGAGAATATAAATCATATTCTTTATAGAACAGCTAAAACTGAGCTTATGAATTTCTGTTTTTCTTGTCATAAAGTTTCGCATCAAGCCAACCCTGATGGATGACAGTGTCCTTAGTGATGGTGTGTGTGTGTGTGTGTGTGTGTGTGTGTGTGTGTGTGTGTATGTGTTATAAACCCTTTGACACTGAAGAAGGCAGGACCTGGACGTCCATAGGCAGGAAGAATCACTAGCTCAGTGCTGAGCCATAGAGCAAGGCAATAATTGTCTTTTGTTAGGTTTTCTCTGCTATAAGGGAGGATGTGAAGAGCAATGCTTGACTCAGGGGCAGCCCCATAAGGTGGTGCAGACACAATGCCTAATAGTAAGATTTCCTGCCCAGGCCCATTCTCACCTATAAGCCAAAAAGAATACTCCAGTGGCTTGACAGGAGGTGCCTGTTGGAGAGGCGACTTTCACTTCAGTCTTGCTGCCGCCTTAGGTCTCCTTTCCTAGCATGTCACTGATGTGTAAGGTTCATCTGTCACCTCCCTGACAAACCCCACTGGCATGGCAGCCATAGAACAGAGACATCCTGGATTCTGTCCTAAATCTGAGCAAATCAGCAGCTTTCTGAGAAATGCCAAGGTGCAGTTGCTGGACCTGGAAACTAACATATACTTTCTTCACTTCTCTCCTGAGGGCCTGGATCATGAAGTTGAATCCTTAGTTGTAGAACACGTTGAGAATGTAAGCAGGCTGCCTGAGGCCTACTCCTATCCTCTATCCTAGTGCAGATTACAAATAATGAATTGATAAACAAGTAACAAACAGATTGTATGATAATGACAGAAGTTTTGAGCTCAGCCAAGGGCATTCTCTGCTTTCCAGGAGAGGCATGCAGGGTAGTCAGGGAATTAGAGATGTCACTCTCAGAAATGACTTCATCAGTATCTACAGTTAATCAGTAGAGAGCATCCTTCTGCAGTCTTTGAGAGGTCAGATCCCTGCATCAACAATTTGACAGGTGAATTATGGTATTTGATAAATATTTTTGTCTTATTGACATGGGACAAAAGCAAAACGTTTACTTATGGACATAAAAATGAAATTGAATGCACTGAAGTAAAAATAAGGTTTTGACTGAAGTAGCTATACTCAAATAAAGCAACTAGGGCATTATGCCGATGACTAAATGCTGGTTCTGATCACCTTTTCTTATAAAAATGAATAAAGGATGCTCTTTAAAATTTCTACAGTCTTTATTTCAATACAACTTTTCTGAAAGAATAACAGCATTAATTATATCAGTTTTCACAGGTGCTGTTACTATTAAAACATAGGCTTTCCATGGAAGCAGGGCCCACATTTTTTCTTTACTACTCACACGTAGGACAGTAAATATCAATATTGAAGAATTTAGATGATTTTTGTGGATTTGGAAATGCCTACAAGACATCATAGCTTAAAAGTTCCACACATTCCTCAACCTTCTTGGGGTTTCTCTTCTTGTCCCTTCCTTGTATCACCTAACTCAGAGACTACTCCTCCAGGGTCTCCCTTCTCGGTTAGCAGCCTCCCCGACACTGTCTTACCCAAGTTCCCTCTTCCTGAATGTTTTTCAAATGGAAGGTACTTATATATGATGAAAAACTAAGGGATGTTCTTTGTGGTGCTCTTCCTATGTTGTGTCCTATGACTAAACCATCAAAATCACTCTGAGGCAACCACAACCAGAAAGAACAATGAATCTCCAGATGTTAACTAGTTTTGGACCTTTTTCTGTGCACTGTAGTACAGTTTCCCCACTTGCTCGTTCTCACCTGATTTATATGGAATAAGACTAGGTGTCTGTACGGATAATTCAGAGTTGAAGATTGTCAGTCTTTCTCCTCAAGCAATAAAATCAAAACATTGAGAAACATTGAGACATAGCATGCACACAGTCTGTGGTTCTTAATTTACAGGAATTTTTAATTTTTTTTTTTTTTTTTTTTTTTTGTGTGTGTGTGTGTACATGCATGTGCTACAGCCCAAATGTGGAGGTCAGAGGAAAACAACACAGAGTTGGTTCTCTCCTACTTTTGCATGGGTTCTAGTGTTCAAACTGTGACTATCAGGTTTGAGATACACTGATACACTGAAGAATTTTACCTGATACGTGTGTGTGTGTGTGTGTGTGTGTGTGTGTGTGTGTGTGTGTGTGTACACCAGGGATTGAATGTGGCTCTTGTGTATTCCTAGGCGGGCAAGTGTTCTACACTGAACCTACGCCTAGCCTGTCTGTGGTCTAAAACTGGGTCTGCATGTCAGTGTCTGGAATGCCTTTATTTGATACCTCCAACTGGTGGGGTGGGTCAGCCCCGTGACCCAGACTGGTCCCAGCAGTGGCTTTCAGTGCCACATCACCCTGCCTAGAGCACTGACTCCCGTCAGCTAGACACACAGTCTGCCAGCTACCCACGGTCTCCCTGGAGCTCCAGAAGGAGGGTGGGAAATCCGCTGGTGGCATGGAAACAATTAATTCTCAACTTCTTCAGTTTGCTCAGAATATTCCAAGCTGTGTGAAGAAGCCCTAGCAAATGTTATTTCCATTTTTGCCAAATGGTGTGAAACTTGAGGTTTGACAATGGTATTGATAATGAATTAGGTGGAACAATTGTTGTTTTTACATTGTTGAGCACATACACAATTGATATGTATATATGCATACTTGCATGTCAGTCTTTTATAAATTAAATAATTGCATACAAAATCATAATAACAGTATCACTTTAGCTTTTTGCTTTTCAAAAGTAAGGTGATATAACATGCTTTTATGTTTGTTCTTCGTGGGAAACTAGCTGTTGTTCTAAATGACTTCCTTCGTATTCTGTGTGGTAAAACATGTCCCTGGTTTCATGAAATAACAGCAACCTTTGACAATATATACTGTGGCTGGCCTTCTCTGTTCTTGGTTTATTTTATTTTAAACATTTTGTGCCAGGACAAAGAGTCCAACAGTATGCTTTGGAAGATGGGAGTTCACAGTTCACTGCAAGAACTCACTGGATGGTAGTGGACCACAGAAGTGGTTGGATTCAGAACCACACTATGGTGCAGAAAGTCTGCTGAGAAGAAATAGCACTAGACGGAGGGTCATACATTCGCCTCAGGGTCAGAGAGCAAGCTAGTTCCATCAGGAGAGTCACAGAGATGAGTCATTGGTGCCCTCCAGTGCCATGTGGAGATAAAAGTCATGTTGTTTTCCTCAGGGAAATGCTGAACTGTCAGGAAAAATAACGTGTATCAAATGCATGAAAACTACAATACTACACAACAATACACAAGGCATACGGAGGTCATACTTGCCTCTGCGGAGTGGGAAATAGGTGATGTGGAAAATATTTGACCTCAAGGGCTGTGAGCTATGCAAACAGCACTACTGACCTGGAGGGAAGCCCAGCCAGTGGTCACTGTTCTGGGCAAGCATTTGCCTGTCATGGAACTGGCATGGCTGTCAGGGCACAGGCTCTTCCACCTCTGTTCTAACCCAGTCTAGAGGGTGACTGTGAGAAAGAGAGCAGCTGTATGAGTCACAGCAGATTGGCAGTGTGCCAGTTGTTGGGAGATGTCAGGAGAAGCCCCATTCCAATGCTACAGCAATGAGAAGAGAGATAACGCTCTAATTCCAGAGAGACACTTTATGAGGCATCTTCTCATTTACTGCAGAAACTGAACTGCTGATAGAATCAATGGCTAAGGAAGGATTTTTACAAGTGATTTATAGGAAAGTCCAAGACCCCTTCCTGGTAAAATTTGCAAACATCTGGCAGAGAGGGCATTTTTGATCCTTACTGGTGCCTGAGGAATCAGAATCTCCATTCAAGACTTACCACAGACAGCAGGGGCTGCCCAGAACCACAGGAGCAGGCACTTCTGGAGAAGGGTTGGAAGCACACCACCATGGGTCATGAAATCATGTGCAGGAGACAAGACATCAAATAGTCTTTGAAGGTTGTGCAGTTCCCAATTTATATTCTGTTGAAGGTCAGAACAAAAGCCTGTGAGATCAAAGAGGAAATGAAGGCTTTCTGGAAGGAAGAGCTAGGGATTCTTCCCAGGAGAAAAATGAAACATTAGGGGGAAAGTGAGAATTGGTATTTTTAAGGTCAGATTAGCCGTATTTAGGTGGACTCTCTTCATACCAAGGCTGCTATCCTGTACTGAACTCAAGCATATTTGTGGTGATCAGCTCATCAACTACAGCAAAGGCTATTTTGCTTTGGGTGGCTGTAGTTGAGACTGCTGGATCTCTCCTTTACTTACTCAGTCTTCCAGATGTTGGAGCAGGGTGGAGTAGAGTCCTCAGGAGCAGCATTCTGTCAAAGCCCACTGTGGTTCTGCAGGGAAGGTTGTTATGGGGAACAATGGTGCTGTCTGAGACCCAGAACTGCCATCTCAGTAAGAAAAGGAAAGTGAGTTACTTTGTCACTCCCATAAAGAAAAACAAAAAGGCCCTTCTAATCACAAAGCCACACCTCCAGCAGGGCCTCTTCCACTTCTGCCCCTTGCACTGACCACAGACTTCTCATTCTTTCCTCTAAGAGTGGAGGTGATGTAGAGCATTGATGCCCTCTGTGGCTTTTGCCCAGAGCATTGGTCCCTTTATCCTTCAGCGACTGTCACTTCACTCAACTCTTTGCACCTGTTTACGACCTTGGAGACACTGCTATTAAAGTTCCTATCTGTAGTGATATCATCACTACACTCTGTTACTCTTTCCCATTAAGAGATGTGTGTGCAAAGCTTCCCGAGGGCAGATACATGGCCTGACAGACTACCAGCTCTATTGGGAACAGTGCCTGGCAAACGAAGAGATCATAAGGAAGTATTTGTTGAAGGAGCAAATGAGCGAATGAGGAGGGTAGGATGCAAGAAATGAGCTGGAATCCCTAAGCCTCATGTTCTTCTCCAGCACCACAGCCTCTGCAGCTCACCCATTTCCGTTCTCTCTTTCACCACCAGAAGAGGCCTAAGATGCATGACTCCAGAAGTCTTGGGTGGAGCCTCTGAGTCTGTATTTCTAAGAACCTCTGAGGTGCCAGGGGCCTGCGCTGATGCCTAGAGGCTCAGAGGATGGAGTTAGTAAGCACACCCCTGGTGTCCCAGCCCTCTGCCTCTCCTCCCTCTAGCTGTTTCCTGCATCTTGCAGCCTCATCAGTGTAAGGACAATAAGGAAAGTGCCTGATTAGCTTCAGGATGAGTCAGTCTACCCTGGGGCAAACTCACCCAGGAATGTTTGTCATTCTGTGCTAAGCTTAATTTGGAACAAAGTTGCTAAAGGTAGTGGTGGAGGAAATTGTAAAAAAAAAAAACAAAAAAACAGCCAACCTTTAGGCAGCCAGGAAATCTGGGATTTATGTATTTTGACTAAACATATTTTAAAAAAATAAATCAAAGCTCCAGAGAAAGAGACACTTGCATGTTAAGCAGCAGTAAGTACCTGGTTCCTATAGCCCTTACCAGTATCTTTGTCAGGACAAGAAAGTACCTTTTCTGTATTTCATTTATATGAAGCAGCAGACTGAAGAAGACACGAAAGACCATGCAAACTTGCTTTCATTTTATAGAAAACTCATAATTTTAGAGCCATTAGGCCATCTGCCTATAAAGACAACCCCCAGCCAAGACTGTGCAGCAGTGCTCTTGGGGCTCACTCTTTCTTCCCATGACCCCTGTTGTCTCCAGCATTTAGATATGAGAGTTAGCTGTCAAGTGATAGGCAATGGCTCCCTTGTGTGATGTCTGGTCACTGTTAGGAAGATTGTGTTTATTCTGCACCCACTGCTTCTTAGTACCTGGCACATAGTCAGCTCCAAATAAATGGTTGAATGCACGGTTGCTAAGCTGAACATTCAATTTCATGGAGACTTTCTCGAGACTGCAGCACTTTATGTCTGGCTAAGCCACAGTGATATCCCCTGTTACTGTCTCAGCACCCAATCTTACCTTAGTCACATATACCTTCTTGCCATCTAGGTGTCCATTCACATGCTCTTGTTTCTACCCTACCCCACACTGAGATAGACAGTGTCATCCTTAGGGTCACCATCTAAAATTCCTTATTTGAAAAAAAACAGAAAACAGACTGTCTACCAGTATACCTCCTCTGCCAGGCACCTGAAAGAGAAGTCAGGCCTGACTCAGCAGCCTCAGGATACAGGATCCAGACAGCAGGTTTGCATCCTCCAGCCACAGCACATAACACTCCAGCCTGTCCTTTATCATTTCCCCTCTGCCACAGTCACAGCTTACCGTGGGCCGCTTTGTATCATTGTGTCTGCAAGTCTTGAGGAAAGAAGAGCTGCCCTGAGGATCCATAGGCCCTGGCTGTTTTCTGTCTTCTGAGAGGGATGTCCTCTTAGAGTATCAGAATTTCCAGGTAGCATTGGAACCCTTTTCTGGTCCACCTGAAGACCTGGACCCCCTGTCATGACTCCACTTGGGCAAAACAGAAAGTATGATGATTGTGACCCTCAAGAAGGGACAGCTATTGCCCCTGTCTTACAGGTGAAAGGGCTGAGCAACACAGAATATGACTTGCAGGAAATTAAGCTGGTGATAACCAGTGGATGCAGGCCCACAAGGCTAATTTTGTCTTTATAGAAGAAATGTCAAATATGATTGATAATTAAACCTATTTTATTGTTTGTCTTTTTTAAAATTGAAACAGGGAAACATAGACCTTTGCTATTAACTGAAATTAGTTCTCAAAAAATTTCCTGCTACAGACAACATCTTACTATTTTTATCAACCCAAAGATATCAATAACTTTTGCTTATTTCCTCAAAGCCCTTGGCATTCATTTCCCCACTAAAACTGTTCATTGAGGAAGAAAACATTAAATCCACAATTCAAGCTGGACTGTGTGCTTGGGACTCCTACTAAGTTGTACTTTCCAGCTGCATGTCTCTACCTACCCAGGAAGTGGCCTGTACCTTAGTTTCACAAGTCAAGTGAATGGGGATTCTGCTGGGGTTTCTCTTGTGTGCAGTCTGTGCCATGTCAGGATTGGGAATTCTTCTATGGACACTGGAAATGCGACTTTACAGCTCAGCCACTTGCCCACCACGAAAAGCCATGTGTAAGATTCCTCAGTAATCCAGTAAGCCTCTCTATGGTGCATGCCAAGCATGTAGTTTTCCTTCTAGAAAAAAACAGCTAATGCACACACAGATGGCCTCCACACCCTCCCACATAGTGCAGAAGCCATGCACAATGTGAGGAAACTGGTTGGCTTGTTGTATTCATAGGATAAACTACATGACTTCCCTCTGGATCGTCAGTGACTTTTCTTTTTTAATCAAAATTAAAGCATGGCATGGCCTACCACACGGGGGGATTCTGTACTGACATATCCTCACACACAGATTTACATGTTTTTTTTGTTTTGTTTTTGTTTTTCAGGTTTTTCAAGACAGGGTTTCTCTGCGTAGCTTTGCACCTTTCCTGGAACTCACTCTGTAGACCAGGCTGGCCTTGAACTCACAGAGATCCTCCTGCCTCTGCCTCTGAGTGCTGGGATTAAAGGGGTGTGCCACCACCACCCTGCTGATTTACATGTATTTTAAGGAACCATCCTTACCTAGGTGTGGTTCGCTTTCCTATTTTGTTGTTAGCCACTGAATTCTGTCTCTGAAGCTAAAGACAGGGGATGTTGGACAGAGAGGAAGAAACATAATCTTTGGTTTTCTCAAATATTTATTTTGCCACTTATATACTAAGAAAGACATTGTGGTGGCTAGTTTTATGTCAAATTGACACACTCTAGAATCATCTGAAAGGAGGGAACCTTGGTTGGAAAAAATGCCTTCATTAGATCTTGGGTTCTATAAGAAAGCAGAATGAGCAAGCTATGGAGAGCAAGCCAGTAAGCAGTACCCTGCCCCTCATGGCCTCTGCATCAGTTCCTGTCTCCTGGTGCCTACCCTGTTTGAGTTTCAGTCCTGACTTCCTTCAATAATGGACTAAAATGTAGAAGTGTAATCCAAATAAACCCTTTCCTCCCCATTTGCTTTTGGTCATGGATTTCATCACAGCAATAGAAACCCTAACCAGAACAACAGTTTAATGACTGTGTTCCTGGGGAGAGAGAGAAAGAAATGAGAGAAACAAGGAAGGTGAGCCCATTTTCCTATTGTATGCTAGAATATTTTTATTAATCTTTTGTGTTATGAAAGTTTTTTTTAATGGATCATGATGCCAATTCTGTGTGAACACACTAAATTCCATTAGCAAACAAATATAGGTATAGATTTGTGAGGAAAAGGCTATATTGACTAGGTGGTTGTAACAGGACAGTTGATTTGAGAGCTTCAACTGAGTTACATTTCTTTTAACGGCATCATAGCTGTAGCATGTGAAATCTTCCTTCCAGCCTCCTGGGAGCAAAAGACATGAACCTACTGTCTTTCTTTTGCAAGAGGCAACAGTGTGTAGTGTGTAGCATCCAAGCTCTTGAGTTGGAATATCAAGACCAGGCTTTGCAACCGATGTCATCAGACTTCCCTGAGCCTTGATTTCCTCAGCTATTAAAAGAGCAAGAGTTCATGGGTTGGACTTTTGATGGTGGCTCTGAAAGCACAACAGGGGGGTGTGTGAGCACAGAGCACAGAGTCCTGATTAAGACTCCATCAATGTCAGCCACAACTGTTACAATAGTTACTCTTGTCATGTGTGTTAGCTTTGGTGCCAACTACTGCCTGATAGAAGAGCCACCACATGGTTGATGAACTTGGTATAAATAAGTGTTTCTGAAATGAATGAAGGTTCTTGAATGTTTAAACAAAGTGATTCATTTAATAAACCAGTATATGCAGTGTGTTTGTCAGATTTGGTGGTTGACTGGATCCACTCTATACTGTAGCCAACTAAAATCATGCAGACACAGGCAATGGCTTTGTGCCAGACTGTCATCATGCCCAACTTGTTCGTGTTCCTTTTCTTTTCTGACACCTTGCCTAGGGTTCAAGCCCTTCTACATATAATCTGTACCTCATTACCACTACCTTGTCCTAGAAAATGCTCAAATTGACTCAAGCCCTGCCTGCTTCCTCTCTGTCACATGCCACGCACATCCCAGTGTCCCCTGTGAAAAGTCTCTAGCTACTTCCATCAGGTCTCCTGGTTACTTGAGAAGCCACATTTCTATTTTCTTTGTTCTTGGTGGGAAGAGTTGTTTATTTCCCTTCAGGATTGTTTTCATGCAAAATGCTGTTGGAAAGACAGTCTCAAGCCTAGACAAACAGGGACAAATATTTGAAGATGGCTATCCTTCACCATGATACAGCACTGACGCTGTAAGTGTCCTCCTCAGAGCCTCACTTGGGGGTGGCAGAACTCCAGATAATGGTCCCTTCTTTGCCATTGGACATCACAAGCTGTAGCCCTATGGTGTCAGTTCTCTGGCTTCCTTTTACTTTGGTTAGCTTTGTGTTTCCTGTTTCCCTTGTCTGGTGTGCTCACTAAAGACAGTGTAAGAACTGAGATTTCCTGATTGGTGCCCAGGCCTCTCTAAACAGCACCTGTGACATATGAAATTGGCAGGCAGAAACAATCTGTCTTAGCTAGGGTTTCTATTGCTGTGAAGAGACACATTGTCCATAGCAACTCTTATAAAGGAAAATGTTTAATTGGGGCTGGCTTAAGTTTCAGAGGTTTAGTCCATTATTATCATGGTGAGAAGCATAACAGCACATAGGCAGACATAGTGCTGGAGAGGAGCTGAGAGTTCTACATCTTGATCAGCAGAAGGAGACTGTGTGCCACACTGTGTATAGCTACCTCCACAGTGATACACTTCCTCCAAAAAGGCCACACCTACTCCAGCAAAGCCACACCTCCTAAAAGGGACATTCTCTATGGGTCAGGCATTCAAACACATGAGTCTATGGGGGCCATTCCCATTCAAACCTCCACACAATCCTAGCTTTGTTTATTTAAGTCTTCAGCTCTGTCTGGGTGATTTGAAGGTTTTTCTTTTCTTTTCTTTTTCCAGGCAGAGTCTCATCATGTAGCTCAGGCTATCCTAGAACTTATGAATCTGCAGGGCACGACTTCATCAGACTTTGAGCACTTCTATTTTTTAGTCATACTTAGGACATGCTAGGACTTTCAGAGTACAATTTGGGAAGGGAAGTCAGGAGAGGTCATAACAGAAAGGTGAAGCTGGGAAACCATATGGGGTCTCCTTTATTCTTTGTTTGGAGCTACTTGGGCTCTCTTTAGGAAGTAGTCTGCACCTTAACTTCAAAAGTCAAGTGAAATGAAGGACATACACATGGCTTATGTGACTTCTGATCTGCTGAGCACATTGATTAGGTGGCTGTCCAACTGTTGCAAAGCTTGTATCCTGCAACTGCACCATGGTGGTTCCAGGCTCATCAGTCAGGCCTAAGCCCCATCATGGTCTTAGGGAATGCACATACTAGACTCAGAGTATAACCAAGACTACTGAATACAGGGGGTGGTTTGCAGTGCTTTAGTCCAACACAGAGTAGAAGGGTCATGGATGAGCAAACCTACATTACTTTAGGATTACATCTCTACCAAGAAGTGAAACTAATTCAAGACTTCAAGCCTAAAATCCATCTTACTAAAAACAAGGCCACCCACCACCCTGGTCAGCCCCCTGGCCATCTGTTTTATCAGGCCCAATGTTACAGCCTAGTAAGATTTCTACTCTGTGTTGCTCTCTTGCCTGCCTGGGCAGAGTTGGGATGTGGCATGCCAGTAGGCTCTCTCAGGAATAAACCTCTATTCTCACTGCAGTGCATTTTGTCTGGTGAATGTTGGTGTGAGGCAGATCTGACCCTTAGTCCACAGATCATTCCTTTCAGTATTTTCCTGGCTCCTTCCAGCTGGCTGGCCCTGCCATGGATCCTTCCCATATCTGCTGGTGAATCAGCCAATTCAGATGATTTGCTCAAGTTATTCACTCAGGACCATGGCTGGCTGAACAATTTCTTGGAAGCTTCCCCTGTCTTGAAAACAAGGCTTAGAACATTTTAGATCTGTCTACAAAGACTTTTTAGTTACTAAGAGTGGCTGAGCAGATTATACTGAGCTGCTGAGCCCAACTGCCTCTTATGAAATCAAGTAAATTTCAATCTATGTGGCATCAAAGGACCATGGAGCATTGGGAATCTGGCCAGTTGGTGGACAGTTCTGTGGCCTTGACTGTTCATGTGATGCATGTCACCACCTCTCTGCTGTCTCGTGTTGGCAGTGTCTGCTCTACTGCTTCCATCTCTGGCAGGCATAATGAAAAGTCCCTCTCTTGGCAGTCTACTTTATGCTGCTGTACCGAATACCCAAATGACTTATTGTGAACAGAAATTTACTTCTCAAAATCCTGAAGAATGAGAAATCCAAGAGTCTACTATCTGCTGAGGGCCTTCCTTCCTGCACCATTAGATGGCAGGAAACAGGACAAAGAACAGAAGGGGCCTCACTTGCCCCCTTACAACAGCATGAATCTTCTTTTCTCGAGGGTCTCTAATCTTCACGATGCTACAATGACGATGGTGCTTTAATGGTAATTGTCAATGACAGACATTCGAGCTGCAGCTCTCACTCCGAGAACACATAAGTTCAGAATGAGCTCCTTTCTCATGCAGCACCCCAGACCTGAGTTCTCCCGGGGTGGCTTCGTTACTCCATCCTCACATATGTGCGGATGTTTGAAGAGCTCCAGTTCACCTTTCTTAGCCTTGACTGTCCTGTTTCCTGCAAAGTGCTGTCTCACTAGCTTGTGACATGGACAAAGATGGTATGGCTCTAAGTCTCCATCTCTTTGTTTGCAGAATGTAGACTTCACAGTACAGTGGCAATAACGTGCTCCAAGTCACGGTTCCTCAAAAGAGGGGAATTTCATTCTTATTTGTGGTCTCAAGCCTGGCCTGGAGACCTGCACTTCCCAGTTACACCCTGACTTAGAGAGAGGCAAAAGCTCACACAAGTTATATTCAGAATCATTAGCCCAGGGGTTTCCATGAGCATTCCAAGAAGAGTAGAAAAGGGTGATTCTCAGTGTCCTAGGAGAATCAGCCCTAAATGATACTCTGCCCTTCTTAAAGGAGTGTGGTGATGCTGGGACACCATCCACATGGAAGATGGCATCAGGATCCTTCTTTGCAAGAGCTGGAACAAAGACAGGGTGCATACAGTCAGTTATAGCTGTGTTCACTTTACTCAGAAGCACCTCGTGCTGTCAATACTGTTTTCCACCCATCCCCTGCTCTACTTAGCCACCCCAGTTGGTGGAAATTTTCTATCAAGTAATTCAGAAAGGTGTTATGTTCACTGATCTTTATTCCTTTCAGATCTGGAGCCTGAACCCGATGCCATTCAGTGGTACAGGGGTGAAGTATGCTCAGATGCCCCATGTCAAAGGGGCCACTCAGCTTCTCAGTTGCAATGTCTTTCTCTGGTGGCAAGCATTTGCTGACCGTATATTGCCAATAGCTCCCCTAGATAGAAACAGTCATGTTCTCAGACTTAGACAAAATGAGCAGCTGATAGCTTATTCACAGAATGGGGTCTCCCCAAATCGCACCCATCCCTGTATCTCTCTTTTCCCCAGTACTCTGGCCCAGTATGGATTCCATTTTAAATAAAGGACATCGCTGTTGGTTCTTAGTGATCTCATTTCTTATGCTGGATAGGAAATCACAACATGTCCACACGGTTGGGTTTGTCCGGCGGACCACCTAGTTATTTCCAGTTCAAAATAGCCATTTCCGGGTCAAACATCTCCCGGGACTGGGACTCCATGGCTTTACATGGTTGCGTAAAGCGCGCACGGCCATATAATCTACGCGCATGTGTGGAGTAGCCATATGTGTTCCAGTACGCATGCACAGCAGCCCACTCTTTAAAAAGCCAGCGCCATTTTGCACAGGTCTCTCTTTTCTCTCTCCTCTTTTCACTCACGTGTGTGTTTCACACAGGCCTGTCACGTCTGTCACATTCTCCATCCTCTTTTCATAAACAGCTCTTCTGTGGATTTGTCGTGTTCGGGACTTTTTCTTGCAGGGTAAGAGCGCTAAATAACTAACAATGCTAACTTGAGCTTTGCTTCTTAGAGTACTAGAAGCTCAGAATGCTTACTCGGTCTCCTTCTGCACCAGCCAGAGCCTTCCCCCCAGTCCTTCCACATTCTACCTTGCATGTCGTTTTTAAAAAATGAGTATCAGAGTCTCTCTTTTGTGGCAAATACCAATAACATAATAAAATAAATCTTACACTAATAAGGAAGTGGTGATCTGGATTCATTGCAGTGTGGTAAACAAGTAAACAGTTGCCTGTTTGAATTCTAGAAAGCCAAGGGCAGGGTTTGCCACACAGGAAGTTTACTGGGGAGTATCCTGACAACTAACAGTTGGGGTGGATGGGGCTGGAGAGGGGGAAACAGTGACTTTGACGCAGCCCCTGACAGACATAGCCCACCTCACAGCAGCTCAAGATCTAGACTAGTACCCATACAGGTTCTTGGAACTGACCCCAGGTCCACTGCAAGAGTACCCTAGCTGGGCTGAGGTGTCCAGGCCCGATTCCTTTTGATTGTCACTCCCTGGCTGTGGCTGTTCCTGGAGGCTCTGTGGGTATCTATCACAGTGACAAGCCTTGAAGAAGCCAACGCTTCAGAACTGTCTACTTCTAGCCCTTCCTGTGTTGTCAAGCCCTCATTACAGGGGGGGGCACACATACCCAATGGTACCCCATTGGGTACCATGACAGAGAAAGTAGGAGATTGTTGACTAGTCTGCCTCTGCTCTAATCAATAATCCTAGAGTAAAGAAAGTAGTTTGTCTTCTCTAGGTTGTGACCTCAGCACCCCACATGTGTCAGTGACAGTACAGTGGTTTAAAGTTTTGCTGTATTTGCTCCTATTTCCAACTCTATAATGATTTAATGTGGCCGTGTTTACTTCTGCCTTTGTGGTTCTTGGTCTGGTCACTAGGGACCCTTCACTATCTTCTTGTGGCTGTGACAATCAGGGCTCTCTCTGCATTTTCATTTTCTGTGCTGTTGATGAGATCTTGTGCATCCAAACATGGGTTTGTTTAATAAGAGCTTGGCTGTTCTCTGTGACATGATGCTCAGAGCATAACACCCCTTCCTTCTTTGAAGAAGCTTCACAGGGAGAGAGCTCCCCCTTTCTTCTTTCATCCCACAGATCATTTCCATACAGCCCACTCAAGATTGCCTGGCAGCACGGGGGATGGATAGGAATAACACAGAGAACTGTAAGCACAGCGGCCCTGACTGCAGCCTCCTCCCCGTGTGCACTGGGAGCTGAGCAGCGTACAAGTGGCTGAATTGACTCACTTGAATTTCATCACTCTGCCTTCCCTCTGGGACTGGTGATAATGAGTGGCAAAAATGACCAGGGACCACCAAGGAGACAGATTGGAAAGGGTGAGGTAATCCACAGTTGAAGTAGTTAGAAACTGGCCTTGACTCTGTCACCTCATGCAGCCTTAGCTCATCCATCCCTGGTTACTGAGCAGAGCAGCCACACAAGCAGATGGCTTTCCTGCAGCCTCCAGACAGATCCTTTGCAAATTATTTCTTGCTTTGTTTCTGTAAAGAGATCTCATTGAATCTTTCACTGTGGCCATCTCAAATGAGACGTTGCTGACATCCCTGTAAAGAAAACACAAATGTTCTAAGACTGGGAGACAAGATAGGATAATGGGGGTGAGTATGATCAACATATGTTGTATGTTTGCATGAAACTCACTATTTTGTATAATTGATATAGGCCAGTGAAGCACTTAAAATATTGCAAATTAATAGTAATGGGACGAATGTCCTCATTAGCTTCAGCTGTATACTCAACATAGCCTAGAGGCATCTGAGAGTGTCTCAGTGGGGAATTTGCCTGGATCAAATTGGCTTGTGTCTGTCTCTTTTAGTCTTTGTCTTGATGATTGCTATAGGAGGGTCGAGTCCAATGTGGATAGTGCCGTTCCTAGCAGGTGTTTCTGGACCTTATATAAGAAAGCTAGCTGAGCATGAGCTTGAGAACAAGCCAGAGAGTGCCAGAAGACAGCATTCCGCCATGGCTCTTGCTTCCCGATTCCTACCTGCAGTTCCTGCCCTGTCTCCTCTCAGTGATGGATTGTGACTCGGCAGTGTAAGCAAACAAACCCTTTCCTCCTCTGAAGTGTTTCAGTCACAGTGTTTGTCACAACAGGACAAAACCAGAACAGTGGACACTCAAAACTAAGCCCACGTCCTCCCTCCGACCACCACATTTACCCTTTTCTGGCCAGCAAAGAATGATCCCCTGAAGAAGGGACCAGGCACACATTTTAAATAGAAGACCACAGGAAGTATAAAGGTGCTCCTTTGTGCTGGGGGAAAGCTTAACCTGGTAAAGAATGATGTGCCAGCACCAGCAGAGGGCAATGGCTGTCTCTAGCTCATCCCCATAATCATAGCCTGGAGCACACTTTCCCTGGTCAGCTTGGCAATTGAACTGCAAGTGTGGCCTCTGCTCTCACTTTAGTGCTAGACTGTTGTGAACTGACTCTTCTATTTGGCAAGTGTCAGCTCTCCATGTGACCAGAGCCTCTGTTTTTCTGTCACAGACAAATGCCAGGCATTTCAGTTTGCAGAAAAATGCTGGGCCTAGGGGACCCAGCAGCCAAACATGGGAACCCTGTATGTGCGTCACTCCATCTGCCCAGGGTCCGTGATGACGTCCTTCCCTCCAAACACACTGAAACAGGCCATCATCTCTCCTTGCCTTTCACTCCCTGTGAGTATGTGTACTTCTGAAATTTGTGGGCAAGGTCTGTGCCACAGGATTGGAAACAGTGCTTTGGACACCGGAATCAATCCTGACTGGTTACAGACTCAGGCTCTCTGTTTCTCTTTTGAATCTAAGTTTGTGAGGAACAGCTCTCAGTAAGTGGCTTCGTGGTCTTCCCTTCCTTACTTGTGTCCCTATGGACTACACACAGCTCAGAGGAGGCAAAGCCAGCCCTGGGTAGCGTCAAGACCAGCTCTTCCCATGAGCATTTTAGGTTCATGAGATGTTCTGCCCCATTTTCATCCACTAAGTCCTTCATTGAACAGCTTGTCCTGAGCATGTGCTGTGCCATCGGCCAGGCAGTCCTGGGGATGCCGGCAGCTGTGGTATTCAGATGCTCTGCTGTCTGGACCATGCACGGATGTCTTGCTCTACTCTGTCCAAACTTTCCGTCTGTGACACTAGGCATTGTTGAACTCAAGACAGTGAAAGGGAAAGAGCTGCTCAGTGACCCGTGCTCCTCAGCCTGTTGTTCCTAAGTGAACGAGTCTGAGACACCATGCCAGATGTGTTTTCCCGGTCCTCACAAGCTGTAACTCAGGGTAAAAATAAGATAGCTTGACCTGGCCAAACCCATGTGTGAGCTGCCTGCATATAAAGATTGTCTCTGTAACATGGCATTGTTATTCTGCATCTTCTTGTTCACTCAGCTTCTGTGAGCCACCAACATGAGGAGCAAAGGAAAAGCAAAGGAAACCTCTGGAGAGGCAGAGGCCAGGAGAAGGGAGATGGCCTTTCCAGAACAAGACACTAAATCCCAACTGGCCAATGTGAGCCTTCGTGAGGCTCCTGCCATCTCCATTTCCCAGTGCACTGGGCTCTCTGTTTTCCTTTTGCACACAATTGCATGGGAAATGGCTCTCAATAGTAGCTCTCTATCCGTCCCTCCCTCAGTCATTTTTGTGCAACTGTACCACAAGCAGTGAGACTTAGAACAAGGTGTCAGTACTGATGGTCTGCTTTCAGAGTTTATGCAAGCATTCAGAGGACACAGGATGGGTTTTACTGCTGAGCCTTGCTTCCTTCTCCTGGGCTCTCAGCTTCCCCTGAATAGATTCCTGCCACCATCCCCTGCTGGTCAGCTCACAGTAGAGTCCCTAGGAAAGTGCAGAAGAACTCTTCTGCTAGATGTGAGCAAGGAGGCAAGGAACATCTTCACTGCGTCAGGAAGACAATTAAAGGACTTGGAAAGTTTGATTTGGTGTGTTGTTGACAAAGCCAAGTCCCCGGGTGGCTGTTAATTTTTCCGGGTGCTTCCCAGGGGAGAATTGTGCCAACTCAGATCCATGTGTTTCCCAGTACAGCTTTGATGCACTGCACAGGACACAGAAGATAGCAATCTCAGATCAAATTTCCTTTTTTGATTTGAGGGATTCTTTCTAATGAATGGTTATTTTTGGTTGGAAAATAGTATCTATATTTACCTGAGAAAATAGAGGTGCAACATGGAGAGGATCCATACCACTGACCTAAAAAATTGACTGCTTCCTGGGCTCACTGCAATCATAGGTAAGCTGGGGTGGCCTGTCTCTGACCCTCCTGTCAGAACTGAAGGCCCACTGACAGCACTGTGAATGCCCTGCCCAGGGTTATTAGTCAGAAGGTTTACACTCTGTATTGTCTTTAAGGGCATCAGCTTATGTGAAAGTATAAATCACAAGATAGAACCTATAAGATCAACTTTGACCTCCCATGATCCTTCATGCAATCATGGAGAAGGTGGGGATTTAAAATGTACTTGCAGGTGCTTAGCAAAACGAAAATCTGAATCTGAAATCAAAGAGATATTACACGGATGTTGGTGATGGTTTTATGCCAGTTGACTCTGCAGGCAGATTGGAGGCTTTCAGTTCAATGTGATGAGTGGTGACTCTGGACAGGACAGCTGCCCAGCCAAAAGGTCTGCTTTGTGGATGAGATGATCCTGGACTTGCTGGCTTTCCTTTTTATGTGCACCATTCATGTAATCTGCCTCCATGCCAGGCCTTCACTCACTTCCCTGCCTCGGCCAAATATTTGAATCCCTGATTAGGAAGAACAGGTGGTGGATGGACAAACTGAGAAATGTGACTTCCCTATTTATCCCTGATTGAGGTCAGGAACAGGCTTCAGTCTCTGTATCATTGGATGCTTCAGAGGGAATCACGGGAGGTCACAGCTCTGGATAAGGCTCACAGAAAGGGTATGACCAAAGTACAAATAGGAGAGTACCCCATGCATTTCCAGGGTAGTGAGGACTCTGTTTAGTGGGAGATGGGACTTCATACTAGATGCATGGTGGCAGTGGGGCCTGAATTGATTAATTGTTATTTATTGCACTTGTAGCATAGGATCACCAAGACATGATGTTAAATTCCCACTGATTTTCTATAGCCTTTGCTTCCTTTGACATTTGTCTGTTTGCAGTGTGAGTCTGAGAGCTGGAGAGAAACATAAGCTCTGTTTCTAAGATCACATCAGAAACAAAAACAATTCAACAATGGCACATAATTCAGATTCATTGTCCACAGACTAGATCCAGGTTCTGTTCAGGTGTCTTATCTAAATAATCTCACTTTATCCTTAAAACACTCGGAAGCAGTAAGGGCTTCTGTGGTTCTCTGCTCACACACAGGGGGATCAACACAAACACAGTGAAGGGACTGTGTTCCACAGCCTGACTCCAAATCTCTTTGTCCAAGCCTGCACAAGGTGCTTGTCTCTGCATCACCCATTGTTCTAGACATCAGGGATTCATGAGCAAACAGTATTTCAATTTGTTATTCAAGTTTGACCTTCAGATTGCATGAATATCTTTCATCTATGTGTCAGGTTTTCTGAACTGCTCAGAGGTTACCATAACAACCCAGAATATTATTGACTGTGATGGTCAGCAAATAGAATTAAGTAATTTGTTTTCTAATGACAGTGGAATTGCTGATGTCCTTCAGCAGTGAGCAATGACAGCACTTGTGAATAAGGACTCTCTTACACTTTGTTAAGGAGCATACACTTATTAGTTGTTGACGGTAAACAAGTACCGGTCATGCATGTGATAAGGAACAAGTATATTAAGGTATTTAATTGGTAAGATGGTCGTGTGTATTATTATCTACATAATAAAATATGAGAAAGGTGCTTGTTATCATTCACATGTGTGGGTAGCTTGGTTCTGGGCTCATTGGCTCACTCAGATGGGTCAGATAAAGATTAGGTAACTGCATCTGATGACCCAGGTGGACTATCTCATATGTATGAAGCCGAGAGAGCTGAAGCTTGAATACCTCAGGTGGAAAACTTGGCTTCCACATCATGTGGCCTTCCATCATCCAGCAGGCTCCATGTAGTGTGCTAATGCGTGTCTTGGCAGGGTCCTCAGGAAAAAAAGCAAGAGTACAGAAGTCCTTTCAGAGGGACTCAGAAATCATACCCATAACCCCATCACTTCTGTCTGCTGCTATAGCTAAAGCAAGTCTTTAGGCGGGTAGATTCAAGATTCTATCCCTGGGTAAAAAGAGACCTAAGATCACATTGCAAAGGGGAGTGGCTATTATAGTATGAGGAATAAGCATTAGAAATAAGTGTTTCTAAAGACATTTTACAGGTGGAAATGCTGAGGTGAAATGTTAAATAGACCACCCTAAAAATTATGAAATGATTAACTAGCAAAGCACTCTAACTCACTAAAAATTAGCAGGTAGTTGGATAACAAAGTTAGACACTAAGCCATGCCTAACTCCAAGGCTATTTTTGACTTTAAAATTTTTTTGTCAACTGATTAGTTGGTTGAATAATGAATGATGCTGAGTGCTAGGCAAGCTCTCTGAGCTATATCCACCACTCTATTTTTACTTTTTAATTTGAGACAGTCTCCCTAAGTTATCCAGGCTGGCTTTGTACTCATTCTGTAGCCTGGGGTGACCTTAAACTTGTGACCTTCCTGCCTCAGCATCCCTGAATAATTGAGATTACAGTCCTGAATTCATATGTCTATCAGACCCAGCCAATGCATTGTGGTCATTGTTTTATTTTGTTTGGATGGGGTCTTATGTAGCTCAGGTGGCTTCAAACTCAAAATGTCAGCAAGGATGACCTTGAACTTCTCTCATGCCCAAATGTTAGGACTGTAAATGCTTAATGAAAGTGGTGACCAAAGATGAGGAAATAACCAAGTATACAATTCAAACAGCAATAGCCCTTTTGTTCTCATTATTAAAGGCATGGATTGTGTTAATCAAGGGACTTTGCTTTAATTAAACGAAAATCCAGCCCTGAGGATAGCTGTAGGTTATTGTTTTCTCATCTCTACTTGGGTAGGCCTTAACTGGGCAGGTGTTTCTCATGGTAGTGCTGCACAGACTGGTACTGATGAAGTGTTCAACTGGAATCCCCCATGCACGGCCTTTACCTCACGCTCCCCCAGAGCATGTTGGTGAAGTAAGGAGCATCACTAGCGGTAGTGAGGGAGTATTGATGCTGTTCCGTTCATTCCAAATTCAGAGTGTAGTACTATGTGCATACAGTGTGGGGACTCTCCAGCAAGGGCTTGTGTGCTTGAGAAAATCTGGGTTATGAGTTAATATGGTGTTGATTCTCAGAAACTCTAACAGATTGATGCCTGCTGTTATTCTCAAAACCAGCAGGATGACTTTAGGATATTCATTTGATGCAACTCGTAGACACCTGGAATCCTATAGAACCCTTTGAAAATGCAAAGTTGTTCTGATCTCCATCCAGATGTCTAGATGTATCAGCCCATAATGCACTGCTCCACTGGAGCCTGTAAGAATCAAATAGGAAATATACTCCTTATGGAGTAGGGTCTGAGACAGGAACATTGGCTTGCCCTGGGGCCTCAACTGGAATGGGAACTGAGAGAGGAACCTGGATTTGTATAGATTCGGGCCTGTGCCATCTCCTATATACTTTTCAGAAAGTTTGAACTGTCCAGGGTGGCTAACTGGTAAGGATAACTATGTCTCCTATGCACATTTATCCTCTGTGGGTCCTAAATGAGAATAGGTTAGTAGTCAGTGCTGACAGGCCAATCCTTTTCTTTATTGTCTGGATTCTAATCATGCTCATAACAAATGTTTACAACATAAGTTAGCTGCCAGAGCCTTCTCCTGGAGGTGTAAATGGTAACAATTGTTAGTGTTTATTCATCCTTGGAAAGCTCTTGCCAGTGTGTGTGTGTGTGTGTGTGTGTGTGTGTGTGTGTGTGTGTGTGCAGATTCATTGATTCAAGGGCATGTTTGTGTACATACATGCTTGTGCACCTGCATGCACATGCATGTTTATATACACATGTGCATACACAATGTTTGTACAAGTGTGTATGTATACATGTTTACATGTGTATGTGTGCATTTGTGTGCATTTGATCATGTGTGTGTATATCACTGCTTTGTGAGTGCATGTGTATGAGTGCATTATGGACATGTGTCTGTTGTGTATGTATATCCATGTGTGCACTTGCGTATGATTTCTTCCTGTTTCATTCACAGGTGGTCATACATTCAAGCTTTTCCCTCAGTGACACATATCTGAAATTTTGAAAAATCATGAGTTGTAGATTGTTTTGTTGTTTATTGATATGCCATATTATTTAATCAATCTTGATATGGTGGGTATTTAAATGAATTATAGTTTCTATCATGTGTGTGAACATGTTAAAGGGAGCATGCATAGGCTGAAGTGAACCTCTCAGGGGTTGGCTTTCTCTCTTTCCTATCGTTTAATTTCCAGAGTTTGAACTCAGGTCATGAGACTTGGCAACCGGAGCCTGTTTCTAGTTTTTTAACCTTCTTGTTTTTAATCAAAAAAAAGACCAAAAAATTCCATGGAAATCACATGAACTCATCATTTCCCCAGTGACTCTCTTGTCAAGAAAATGCTACAGGAGTTGTAATGAATGTGTGTGTGTGTGTGTGTGTGTGTGTGTGTGTGTGTGTACAGGTGTGCATGTATGTGGGGACCTGAGGTCAACACTGGATGATTTCCTTCTAATCTCTCCTCACCTATGGCTTTCCAATGCAGCTAGACCGGGTAGCCAACAAGCATCAGGGACCCTCTTACCCCTGCCTAGTGCTAGGATTACAACCGTGCATTTCACACTTGATTTTTCACTGGGGTTCTGGGCAGGAAGTTCTGTTCCTCCTGCTTGCACAGCAAACACTTCATCTACTGAGTCCTCATCTCAATGCCAACAGGTTTCTTAAAATACAGTTTTGATAAAAGAAACAGCACTCCAGCCTCCTGATCTCTTCTTACACAGGAAGTGAATAGACCGGGGTGGTGTCCCCATCAGATTTCACAGCTATGACTGACTAGACATAAAAGAAGTGACCCAGCCTCTTCAAGAGACCTCTTCCTCAGGGGCTTGCCCAGTTCTGCGTGGTCCATTTTCTATGCTATCAGTACAGATGCTCTACAAACTGGACAAGTGTGACAAATCTCCCAATCTAAAGCCACCATCCATTGTGTTGTTCAGTGGCTTTCCAATAATACAGATCATGAATAGAATGTTTCCATCTGATATCAGTTCAGAAGAAAAATATGGGAGAAAGTACAAATATCTAACCAAAAGTTAATGTAGTAATCAATATTGCATAAAGCCCCCCTTTGCTGGGGTTAACAAGTCATGGGCATTTAGGACTTTGAAAAATATAGATACACAAACATGATTAGCTGGCAATTATAAAAAAAAAATTACATGCCTGGAAGAATGAATTTGATTTGTTAGACAGAACAATTCCTAATATGTTTCACTTAAGAGGAAATCTGTTTTACAATATGACATGTGAAATTTTGTTAACAATTCATACAAGTTTGTCTCTGTTGATGCTTAGAAAGCCCATGAGAAATCCACTGTGGTCTGCTTGAGTCCTGGCCTGGGATAAACATAGACCTGCAGAACTCTCTAGGATGTTGTCTCCTGGACTGCTTATCTGGACCAGTCGTCCCATGCTACCATCATTTCTAGTAAAATGTGAGGCCAACTTGGTAAAATCTTCTCCGTGGAGAGATGTTTGCTCTACTCATTTTCTGCCCCACCCTGCTTTCACTCTAATTTCTAGCGCCCGCCATTCTTGTTAGTAATGTAGCTTTTCATGGCATACAAAGTCTCTGACAGACTTTGATTTCTTCTCAATGCTTAACCGAAAGTTTTGTGTGTCATGTTTTCAGTATTCTTTCCCAGGATTTTGTGAGGATCCTGATATTTGAACATGTTTGTATCTTCTAATAACTGATCACCTTTCTATATATTGGAAAACAATATTTTCCACTCTGATACCTTTACTGTCTTCATTTGGAAGCCTAGAAACTCAGAGATGAAACATGTACTCAACTCTGGCAGAAGTTCTTCACCCATGTGGAGAGCAGGTCAACAGAAGAGATTTCATTCTCCTTCGTTGTTGTATTAGGTCCCCAAGGCTTATGCAACAAGTTGCCACACATTTGAATCCTGAACTAACATGCATCTATCCTTTTATGGTGGTTTCAGAGGCAGAAGACTGACATTGGCTTCTGTAGGCAAAAGTCAATTTGATTCTCAGGAATGATGACGTATGTATGTGTATGTATGTAATCCCAGCTTTCAAGGGGCTAACATTGGGGATAGCAAGCTTGAGGACAGCCTGGATACATAGTGAAACCCAGTGTCCAGAAAAAGAACAAAAAGAAAACCATCCTTAAGCAAGATTAAGAACTCTACGTACAGTCAAAATGCATGTCCTGACCTCTGTGTAACCTGTGCATGTAAGAGTTCTGGTGCTGTTTTTTTCTTGTCGGCCTGTAAACCTGTACAAAATACCGTCAAGCATTTTGAAAGCTCATTTACTCAAGTGAAAGTTGTTTAGCTCACAATAGCATGTTAAAATATTTTTATTAATTTAACACTTTGATCATTGGTTTCAAAGGCCACCAAGAGCATATCAAGGTAAGAATTTCTTTCTTGAGAAGCCCACACTCAGCCCAGAATGGATCCTACGGTGCTACTCTCCTTGTCTTACATATCTCTTCCCTCCAATCTCTTAATGTTTATGTTTAAATCTATATAAAACATTTTCTTAATAAACTTCAAGTGTGTGTCAAAAGAAGACATCAACTTGCTAGACAGACACAGCCCTGCCAGAGACTGCAAGGGAGAATCCATTCTTTGTTTCCAGCTTCTAGTGGTGGCTGGATTTCTGGCCTCCTCACTTTAATCTCTAGCTCAGTAGTTAGAGAATCTTTTTTTCTCTGTTTACTCTTCTTTTGTTTCCTCCCAGCAGGTCTATCCAAATGCTTCACATCAATCCTCCATATAAAATATACACATTATTTCCCGGCAACCTCAGAATGTTTCCACTCAGATAATCAACTCGAAGTTCAGTATCTAATCTAAATAGTATCAGCTCAAAAGTCCCCAACATCATCATAAATTGTCTCAGGTCAGACATGAGACAACTCTGAGAAAGAGCAGTTCTGAGGTTCTGGTTTCCTTTTCTAAAATCAAGCATCTGGTGCCTTGCATATAGTAGGTGTCCACATACCGTTAGCTTCCAGGTATCCCCTCCTCCCTTTACTCATTGCTTTCTGACTTTGCTTTACCATTTTATTTTCCTGCTACAGATTAATTTTTTACCATGGGCCACTAGATCTTCTTTATAGGCACAGCCCCCTGGATCCTGTGTTGTAGACTTTGAAGAATATTTTTTTTTTTTACCTCCTTCTTACGATGTCATTGCTAAGTTGCTCCCCACTAGGCACCACCTTCCTTTTATCTCACTCTTCTGCAAATGTGCCGAGGTCAAAATGTCAGTGAGATTCATTCCCTTACCTGCTTATTAAGATGGTAGCTGCCATTCATGTGTAGCTGCAGGGAAAGTGGCCTGGCTTCTTATGCCATTTCCAGTATGGCTAGAAGACTCTAACTTCAGCTTTCAGGTTATGTGGCCAAGGGGCATTCTAACTAGCTTGAGACACAGCCACTGAGATACAGCCTCCCTTTTTTGCTCAACTCAAATCTACCCCCTGCTTATTTGGTGAGGATGTACCTACCATCTACTTTCCTCCTCTTCAAGTCATCCAGATGCCTAACATTTATAAGTCTGATGGCAGGTGACAATTACTATGGACAGTTTATCACATTACTGAAGCTGCTCTGTGTTTGGCTCCTGCTATTTCAATACTTACCATGCCACATGGTGTGGGAATCATTTATATCCCAAGTTCAGATAAGAAAAGCCAGATGACTGAGAGAAAGTGACCAACCCATAATAGCTGTGTTCACCAAGTAAAACTATGTCCATCCCTCATGTGACAGGCAGAGCAATGTGCACTGGGATTATACAGCACAATCTCGAAGAACCTCTGTTTTCTGCTCCCTGGATTTCCATTTGGAAACTCAAAGGAACTAATGTCTAACTCTAGGATTGCTGTGACATGCCCACAGCACTGAGAGGACCTCTTCTTTTCTTGGGGTTCTTTTCTATATGTCTTAGTATCTCCCCTACGCCAGATTTTCATCTGAAAGAAAAAAAACTTTCTGAGAAGTTGAAAAAAGACTTGTTACAATGACCTTTGTCTGTCCTGGCATCCCCTTGTCTGCTGTGACAACCTCTGCTCCATGGGCCTTTCTGCTTACAGACAGTTGTTCGGAGAACTCATTCCCAGTACTTCTGCATGGATCCTGAGAGGAAGGACCATCTCTGTCCTACGCACATCATTATAAAGCCCAGGAAATTTCAAGTTGGTGCAATAGCATCTAAAACTCAGTCTGCGATTAGGCTTCCTCAGCTCTTCAAGCAACATCTGCTTTTCAGCCCCCGCCCCCTTTTTAAGTAGAAAGCCCATTTTCCCAATGTCTTTGTGAAGTAGCTTCCCCACCTGGAAGTTCTGTGTCCTGTCTTCCTGTTGTTGCCGTGGTTTCCTTCTGTGTGGTCCTGTGTTCGTTTTCCTGCTGTAACCGTTCACTCTAGAGTTCCTTCAGTTCTGTAGTAGTGTAATTCTTTCATCTCAACTGGATTCTGGTGGGAGTTTGTCCTGACATGAGTGAGGTGCAAACCATTTCCTTTATGTAGAAGAAAATAACTGAAATTATCCAATAAAATTATGTGTTATTTTTTGTCACAACTATTGAAATCTAAGACAGAGAATCCTCCTTACTGACTAAAACTTCTGGAAACATCTTTCCCTTGAACATCCTGGAAGCTCTGACAGCACTGAGGATGCTGTTGATGTTTTTGCTTTATCCTTGCTGTATTTGATTGGTACTAAAGCATTTGAAGTGTGGGGGTATGTGACGTGCTAGCTTCCTGGACATGGCTCCTTGTGGAGCTGGGATTTGACCTTGGTTTGGGATCTCAATATTATGCTTCCCCTCCCAAGTCAGTGACTATTATCAATTTAATATAAAATAGATAGGGGGCAGGATTAAGAAGGATAAGGCATTTTTAAAAAGGTAATAGACACTCATCAACACAGAGCTACATCTGAATCCAGCATCAGTTAGGTCTTTGTAAAAGCAACCTTCAAGCAACCTGCACTCTGGTAAGACAGTGAAAGCTTAATTTATGGAGATTATATTTTAAAAGTTTCCAAAGCTCTCGCTACTGTAGACATGTAAGCACATGCTGAGAAATAATAATAGGGAAGCAGAAAGAAGCCAAGGTGATGGTTCCCACTTAATCTCATAAACTTACTTCATGCTGTATAATAATTATGGATATTAGTCAAGACATGGAAATATTTTTACCCTGTGCTCTGAACCCACAGCAGAAAAAAATTCCTGGCTAAAAAAAAAAAAGTCTTGGACTCTGTTTTTCTAGTGAATTCACGGATAAGAAGAACTTTGAAACCCTTCAGAGCATGTAGGGAGGAGGCAAGATGTTCAGAAGTCGGGTTGCCTACTATCTCAAGGGTTCACTTAGGACACACAGATGTGTCCTAGTTAGGGTGTTATGTGATGTGATGAAACCATGACCAAAAGCAAATTGGTGAGGAAAGGGTTTATTTGGCTTACACTTCCACATCTTAGTCCATTGTTGAAGGAAATCAAGACAGAAACTCAAACAGGGCAAGCAAGAACCTAGAGGCAGGAGCTGATGCAAAGGCCATGGTGGGGTGCTGCTTACTGGCTTGCTCAGTCTACTTTTTTATAGAACTCAGGACCACAATGGGCTAGATCTTCCTTCATCAATCACTAGTTAAGAAAGTACCCTACAACTGGATCTTATGTAATCATTTCCTCAACTGAGGCTCCTTTCTCTCTGATGACTCTAGCTTGTGTGAAGTTGGCATAAAACCAACCAGCATAAAATATATTCTGTGAGGAATGTTGTAGGCAGGGAAAAGCTGTACTACAGCTGACTGGAATAAGAACAGATGAGTCTCATGCCATTGTGATGTTAGAGGGTGGACTACAAGGACCTCACAAAAGAAGTTGAGGGCATGTAGTCTCAATTTGACCAGACTCACTCAGAAGGTTCAGAGAGCTGGTTTGGCATTAAAACTCAGCACTTACATTTACAGATTCTCAGTAATTGGAAATGAGAAGGGAAAGAGAGGCACAAATCAAGTTCACAGTGGGTGGCAACTAGCCTGGGGAGCATCTCAGAGTCCAGGATCTGACCCAAAGAGATTGGAGGTTGGAGTTCTGTCTTGCGGTCCAGGTTCTGTCTTGAAGACATACAGAGTCCAGATTCTTACCTGGAAACATCCAGGATACCAGGTTTTATCTGGGAGCCATCAAGGGTCTATCTTCTGTCCTAGGGGACATTTAAGATCCAGATTCTCTCTTGGGGGGATCCAGGTTCCCAGTTCTTTCCTTCATGACTTCTGGAATGCAGGGTTCTGGCCTGAGTGGGTTGGAGATCTGAGTTCTGTGCTGAGATGTCTGTAATCCAAGCTCTGTTGGGGCATGTCTGTTATTCTGAGTTCTGTCCTGAGAGTATTCTTCCCTCCTCTTTACCATCATCATTATTATGACACAGAGCAGTTTATATTGACACAAACTGCGTCTAGGCTGACATTGCCCATTTTAGTAGAATTAGATGAGCAGGAAACAGAGGAGCATGACTAAGCATTAGTACAGCGTACTGGGGTGTCATGAAACACGAGACTCGAGGTTTTGCTTCTGACACTGAGCAGGCGCACCACAAACAGGCTATAACCTATGCAAGTCTCCATTTTGTCATCACATCAGGGCAACAGCTGCTCCTACAGAGTTATGAGGACCTTTGTACATCCCTGAGAAAACGCCATTCCACTTCTTCCCCGGCATTCCCTTAGTCTCCATTCCTTTGCTTGTTCTCAGCCTCTGAAGGAGAACACCATTCAGCCCCATAGTTCCGTGATTAGCATAAGGTAGTAGATAATCTTACCATCATTTTAAGGGACAAACTTACTTTAAACCAAAGTACAAATTTATTCTAGAAGATTAATTATAACATTGAATCTTACATTCATCTTTTCCCTATCACCTTTTGTCTCAGGATAAAAGAGAAAGGGGTAATGGTTTTCTCTTCTCTGTCCCATTCACTCCACTCCCATGTCAGGTGAGATATCAGCTGCCCTTGGAAGTACAAATAGATGGAAGATTCACAGCCACTAGACCTGATAATTCTTTCCCAAGACTCTTATGTGACACAGTCCCATTCTTTGGTTCCATGACTCTGGGATCGTATGAATTCCAGGTGTCCATACATCTAAACCTAAGCACGGACATTCCTTGGTTAGGATTCAGGATTCTCTTTTATTTTCTTGCTGCTGGGGCACTTTTACCCTGGAAACTATATAGTACTTGTTCTGTTTTGCAGGACATCTTTGCCTTTGGTGACCATATCTGACCCATAGTAGCCAGTTTAACATCTCTGTTTACACGTCAAGGAGCAAGACCATTAAACCTCCAAATATCACCATGACCACCTCCAAATGACATGACCTGACTCTGATTCTAGATCACACTCCTCTACCAACCACCAACCCCCAAGGTCATGGAATAAACTACCCTTGGAAAAGATGATGACTGAGGTGCCTTTGGACCCTTTTCATCCTTCAAGTAGGTTAGAAGATGTTAGACTACCATGATGTGCCACTCAAGATTCATATGGTAACTTTAACCCCTCACTCAGGAATTCTATATCTATTTTCCCAGAACCCTGGTCAGAATTTCAGTTACCACACTGCTAGATGGGTGCATCTCTAAACAAATGCCTGGCATGTAATAAATGTAAAATGGTAGCTGTGTATGATGAAATGAGAACAGATCCAAGTTCATTTCAATAAATTTTTACTAACATGACTAATGTGGCAATGGTAAGACACTGAATACTCTCGTGATCATGTAGTCTACTAATTGTAATAGGTAAGTAGTTATTAGGATAGAAAGTGATTGTAAGTGGCAGTTCGGATACTACAGAAGCAGAGGTTAGGGTCTCAGGGAGCATTGGTGCCCTTCATGGAAGGATTGATCCCAGCTGGTATTATGGAGAGGCTCCAGGCTGGTTGCTGCAGGGGGTGGCTCACATTGTCATCTTTGCATATTTGTCATCTTGCAATGTGACCTTCCCTAGTTCCCTGGGCTGCCACTGTCCAGCCCTCACATGAGGAGAACACCCTGCTAAATGACCACATTGGTCTCGTTTTCTAGCTACTCCATGGTACCTTTGTACTATCATTGTTTCAATGTTTATAACAGTTTTATGCTGTCAGAATTTCAAACCATACAGAAGTGGGTAATATGCAGTCTTTCCTTCTGGCAGGCTCTCAAGTCCACTGTCTGCTTAGCATTAGCCATCACTAACTTCCTTTTGGAAACTGCCTGAGCCTACGGAAGCAGAGTGAACGCCCGTTTTCATTTGCGTGTTTCCTCTTTTAAAAACATTGTACATGCATGTGATTCTACTGTAGGAACCTCCTTACCAAGCTATTTTAGGGGTCATCCTTTGCTATCCTTGCATCTGCGAAGCTTGTCTCTCACTGCTCTCTGCACTCAGAAGGGGCTAAGGAAGTTTTGTTCTCATGTTTGTTGATGTTAGATGTTCTTCCTGTTTTTAAAAAAAGACCATAGAAGCCTCGCTAAGTTTGTTTTACTGGTAGTGATAGTCTGTAGTTTATATGGCATGTAATATATGTGTGTGTGTTATATTTTCTGTAAGTTTAAAGATACATAAACACAAGCCCTTTGTCTTATCATCTTCCCCTTGACTTGTGCATGGTCTTACTTTCTGACACAGAGAAACTATTAATGTATATAATTATGTGATATTTCCACCATTGATTTGACTTCTAGATAGTGCATTTAGAGGCTTTCCTGCTTTGTGACTTTTACCTTTTAACCAAATCCCCATGACTGGAAGCAGTGTTGTTCAAAATCCAGTGAGTAACATCAGTTTCTTCTGCAATGGTTCATGCAGATGCCTAGGTTAGCCTCTCGATGGTACCGCCTATCTCTTAATCACAAGAAAGAAATAGAAAACAAGACGGCGACAAGCAGTCAGCTGCCGAGGGAACTGTCTTCTGTCTGCTAAGTGGACTTCGTTTTCTTCATTATGGAAAGGGTGTTTAATGACTGTCACCAACTCCAACATTCATCTAATAGCTCATAAGCTTATGTGGTTAGAAAATGTGAGCAAGGCTTGAGTCTTGGAATAAAATGATCCTCTTTTGGGCACAGGTCACAGCTAGACATCATGTTTGGAAACATCACAGCTTTCTGGTTGTCATGGGCAAAGGGATCAGTGAATAGAGATAATGGAGTCCAGTGAATTGGGGTGTGCAGAGGAGTTTTGAGCTAGTAAATGTGCTTTTAAACTTGTTCTGTCTCATTAGTGGGTCCAGTTCTGTATCAGTGTTAGTTCTGTATCAGGACAGCCGGTGACTAGTGATTCCAGTTCTGTATCAGGACAGCTGGTGACCAGTGAGTTAGTTCTGTATCAGGACAGCCAATGACTTCTGGCTATCTCTGCCATCCCTCTGTGACCTTGGGCCTTCTCATTTTGATGGCATTCGGCTACCCTCTTCTCCAGCACCACAGCTTATTTCCTCTTCAAGTTTGTGTGCAAAGTTGAATCTAAACAGACTGGGGGGGAGGTCCATTTTTCTATGCTCCCATTAGCATTGTTCTTTGCAGGCAATAACCAGTGAGAGAATCTCTCTGTCTTTCTTGGAGCCTCATCTGCTCACTAGCTGTTGTCCATTTGTGCAGTAAATTAAGGCTATGCCATGCTGCCAATCTCTTTGAACTAGTTAATCAGCGTGACCAGCTTTTCCATCCTCCCTTGTGAAGATGACCTCACTTTATTGAATGTTTTGGCTGTGCTGGGTATCTCCTCAACACTATGTCAATCTACTTGTTCTTGTGATGTAGCAAAAGTTCATTTCTCATGGTTCTGGATAATAGGATATCCAAGATCGATCAAAGTCACAAAAGATTTTTATATATAGTGGAGGCTCATGTCCTAGTTCAAAGATAGTACTCTCTATGTGTCCTCACAAAGTGCAGAGACAAAAATTTCTCTGAAAATGCTTACAACAGGTACTAATGCTGCCCATGCGGGATCTATTCTTCCACACACATGTTTGTGTTACCCTTGTATTGGTAATAGATTTCAACACATGAGTCATCAGAGTCCATAAATATTCAGCCCATAGCAGCTCTCCACTGTGTCTCCTGTCACCATAGTCCAGGTTGGGGTATAAAGCAAGTCACAGTAGCTGAGCCATCTAGTTAATCTCAAAAGGCTTTTTTCTTTCCTCATTTTTCAACTATCACAGTTAGAAACTTAGACACTTGTTTGGAGCCAACATCTCTGCAAGAAAAAGATGCTCTGTATTAATTTTCCTAACAAGCATTCCATGCATGGATAGCCCCTTGGGGAGAAGGGGCCCCTTCTTAAGATGGACTGTACTCTCATGCTAAAACCTCAGTGTGATTCAGACCCATTTCTTATGTGACCACGGCTAAAGAAATGCTTATTCTAGAGAAACCATTGCCAAGTCTAGAGGAGTCTGATGACAAAAAGATCCACCCCTCCATCTCTCCTCAGGTGCCTGTGTTCTCAGTTTTTCCAAGGTTCACCACATCAGCATATGAAACCAGTAGACACGTAATGAGTTGATTTTTAAGTGAAAGATAGTAATAGTTGTTGTGCTAATAAAAAGCATAGATAGGCTTTTCAATATCTCATCAATTCATTCCCTAACAGTATTTATATCTTACAGTGTGCCAGTCACTATGTGGCTGTGGGTACACATCCAAGAAGGATGATAGTAACTATAGCTGATAAATACTGAGCTCTCACTGCCTATATATTACCTCATATAATTCTCTGATCAACTTCATAATTAAGTGCTTTTGTAATATTAAATCAAAGACAAAGAAATGATAGAGAGATGGAATAATGTGAACAAGGACTAAAGCTGGACTTCATAGTGCTTATGGACCATTTACTGTTATTCCTACATGAGACAGACACAAGTCTATACCCTAAAGGAATTCATACTCTGAACTAAGGAACATATCGACTCACAGATCAATCAACTTAAAAAGAATCTCAGGAGTGTGAAGGCCCTGAAGAGCTTTCCACCTTTCAGTCAGTCTGTGGCTGTTGGACACACTGAGTTGATGGCTGTCTCTAAGTTGATGTGCACTTCCTCTATTTCCACCAACAAACCCTTTTGTCATGCCGCCGTGTCCCCCTGTTATCGTCAGTCTGTACTTCTGCCCCAGTCTGTCTTGTCTGAATATCCCTCCCTGTCCTGTCCCTTTGTCTCTCTCCCACTTAGATGATTATTGGAGATTACCAAATGCCACAGTGTAGCTTCAGAGAACATGGGAGGGAAGGACCCTGACCACAAAGGAAGCACGGTATTGACAGAGGGCTTGGTGCTTCTGGGTCTCCTTCCTTTATGTTTTCTGCTGTTTAATGGAATCAAGGAAAGCAAAGACCCACCGGTTGCCCAGTGTGCTGGGCTCCTTCCTTCTTGTTTTCTGGCACTCGAGGCATGCAGAACTCCAAAAGCACATCCACGTCATTCTGTTGTTGTTAATCTAATTTTTCCATGATTAACAACTCAATTCATTATGTTTCCAGCTCACATTAATCATCCTTTCTGTGAGTTTGGTAACATTTGGAATAATTTCCCTATGAATTTATCCATCTGGGATCTCTATAAAAGATAGGCTTGCACAAAGCTCTTTGGTGCTCACTGCTGAGAGTGAAGGTACTTATTGTTCCCTGAATCCTAAAAGGATAGATAGTTCTGAAGTCAACTGTGGTTCCTTCACCATGCACGGCCCCTCAGTTGAGCTCTATAAGGTTCCCAATATATATCAAGACCCAAAGCACAGAGATTTTGGCTACAATATAATAGTAATGTAAATCCCTAAAAACAATGCTCTGTGGAGCCTTGTGCAACTTCTGGAGCAGATGGGAGTGGAGGGAGCCATGGGGGCAGCAGAAAGAGAAGTGAGATGATGAGTCAGGACAGGCAGGGTTCCTGTCCTTACGTCTACAAGACACATAATCTCATGAGATCCATTCACTCCTCCTGTGAACTGCTATCATAAGGTAGTTCTGAATGCTGGATTGTATTCTCTCCTCTGCTCTCTGTTGCTGAGAAAACTCTACAATATTGTTAATGCTATTCAATTTTGCAATTCCCACACTTCTTTCCAAAACTAACAATGTCTGTGTGTATGGGGTGTGTGTATATATAACATATATAATACATATAAGAAAGAAAGAGAAATATCATCTATTGGGGAATTTCCATGGCTGCTTCTAACACAATATGTATGTATGTATATATGTGTTTTTGCACACAAAGTACACACACATTTATAACAGTATATATAAACATATGTATATGAATATTTGTATGTATGTGTGTATGTATGGGCAAGCATCAGTGAAAGAACAAATAGCCTATTGGGTATGTCCTAGAAGCCAGTATTTCTTAAATATCTTCTTTACTATAAAAAGCCTTACAGCAATGTGCCTTGTTTGAGTTGGCAGAGGATATGTTGTTTAGGAAACAGACAGAGAATCCTTTGGGATGCAGTTGTGAGCATCCTCCCAGGTACAGTGTTGTCTCTGGAGCTGGGAGAGAGCCGTTCTTGTGGAGGCTCCACATGATGTTTACCCCAGCAACGTCGAGCAGTGAAGATCAGAGGCAACTGTCCACTTCTGAAGTCAGATGTTCCTTTAGAGACAATATTCTACATTGAGTATCTTCTGAAAGCCCATGACAGACATTTTTGTCTATGATCATGAGCCTTGAAATACAGGTATCAGGTTTTGTTGCTGCCCACATGCGGGACTGAACTGCATAATGCCTCCATTACTGTAGGAAGGGTAAAAGCTGAGATTAAATTTTACGGCCATAGAAAGGTCCAGGAATGGAGTAAAGAGATAGGAGAAGTTTGTTCTAATTCTGCCCTGCTGAAAACAAAGTGATGGGATGTGGAAATGTTGACCTCTGCTGAGAGTCTCTTCCCAGCACTAGGGATTTCAATAGGAGATTCCCATTACACGGGAAACCTCCAGTGGCCTTGATGGAAATTACCTGCCTAACTCCCCTTCCACCCCTGTAGAAGACGAGACACCTGAGGGCACTTTTTAATTGCCCTGTACCCCTCCTTGCAAACGAGCTGATTGCATCTGCTTCCCTTTCCTTTAGGTTTCCAAGCAAGGACAGGAATAACGAAGGCTGTGTGCTAGCTACATCCGTTTGAACCACCCGGGAAGGAAATCCAGCGTGTGGTCAGACAATTGCAGCACTCGGAGTAAATGAGGAATGGACTCGTGATTATGCTGAGATTCCAGAATGAATCTGGTCGACCTGTGGCTATCCCGTTCCCTCTCCATGTGTCTTCTCCTCCAAAGCTTTGTTCTGATGATACTGTGCTTTCATTCTGCCAGTATGTGTCCCAAAGGCTGCCTTTGTTCTTCCTCTGGGGGTTTAAATGTCACCTGTAGCAATGCAAATCTCAAGGAAATACCCAGAGATCTCCCTCCGGAAACAGTTTTGCTCTACCTGGACTCCAATCAGATCACATCCATCCCCAATGAGATTTTTAAGGACCTCCATCAACTGAGAGTTCTCAACCTGTCCAAAAACGGCATTGAGTTTATCGATGAGCATGCATTCAAAGGAGTAGCAGAAACCTTGCAGACCCTGGACCTGTCTGACAACAGGATTCAAAGTGTGCATAAAAATGCCTTCAATAATCTGAAGGCTAGGGCCAGAATTGCCAACAACCCCTGGCATTGTGACTGCACTCTCCAGCAAGTTCTGAGGAGCATGGCATCCAATCATGAGACAGCACACAATGTAATTTGCAAGACCTCAGTGTTGGATGAGCATGCTGGGAGGCCATTCCTCAACGCTGCCAATGATGCTGACCTTTGTAACCTCCCTAAAAAGACTACTGACTATGCCATGCTCGTCACCATGTTTGGCTGGTTCACCATGGTGATCTCTTATGTGGTATATTATGTGAGGCAGAATCAGGAGGATGCTCGGAGACACCTTGAATACTTGAAATCCCTGCCAAGTAGGCAAAAGAAGGCAGATGAGCCCGATGACATTAGCACTGTGGTATAATGACCACATTGACTGGCACTGGGAAAGGAGCTTCTGGTTATAGTAGGATAAGTGGTTCACTTTTCCCTCCATTGTACACGTTTAAAACTTTGTATTTTAGTTTCTTTGGAATCACACCACTGTTGAACTTTTCACAAACACCACAACACTAATAATTTTAGTTTAGGCGATCTTCTCCCATTCATTGTGTCCCTGGCTCCCGAGTAACAAACTCTCTGAACATTAGTTAGACCCATCTCACTATTTAATAATGAAATTTATTTTTTTAATTTAAAACTGAATAAAAGCTTAACTTTGAACCATGGAAAAGAGTGTGACTTTCTGGTTAAAAAACAATATAACCAATCCACTTGCTTTAAAGAGTAAAAGACAATCCTGCTACTCTAAAAGACTATTATATTGAAAGGTGTATCGTTACAAGCTCTATGGCACCCTGGGGAACCAGAGCTGAATTATTGACCAGTTAAGTGTCTGCCAGACTTTAGCTAGCCAAGATGATTATACAAATGCATGTTTTCCAGCCTAGATATGTTAGGATGCCTGCTGACTAGCAGCTGATTTTCAAACTGAGTAGGTTTAGCAATAAAAATTTGCTTCTACTCTGTGCTGGATGCAATGGGAAAGTAAGAGATGGCATGTGTCTTATCCTCAAGACTGCCTTACGGTGGGCAGGAACATGTGCTGACTACAGAAATAGCTGTGTTAGAAGAGGGGGAGCACTGGCTCTGGGGGAGCACTGTGTGGGGATGCTCTGGGGGAGCACTGTGTGGGGATGCTGACACCACTGGTGTCCCTAACCTCTTACCAGCAGAGGAGAACAAGTGGCCATCAGCTCATACAGGTAAAACAGGTCCAGTCTCCATACCAATAGAGAGCTTTAGAACTTGAATTTGAACCAGGTCTTCTCTGAATAGAGGTCTTCTCTGTGATAGTCCTTACAAACAATTTACATGATAAAAATGCACTAACATGAAATTTCATGAGTTTTGTTCTTGTATACAATCTGCCACACAAAGGAGATATTATGTCCCAACTGTGGTCAGACATGCTGGAAGACATTTGGTTCCTAGAGTGGGAGATGAATGATGGGCTTTGTTTGTTTGTTTGTTTTAGGATGAATGTGATCAAGTAAGCATGAAGGACCAAAGCTAGGGAGCATAGAAGCGAAGGTGGAGAACCGTTCCCAGTAAAAGAATCTCTGTGGAGAGTGAGATACAAATCCAAACCCTAGGGTGACTTTGAACTGGAGAATACCCTGTCATCACATGCCACTTATGGAAGGGACACTTATTTTGCACCTAATACTTTTCTAAGTCACCTTAATTAATGCTTGCAAGACCCTGTGAGAACGTTTTGAGTTATGTAATAGATTGAGAACTCCGGCACTTGTAGGAAGCATAGCACATGCACGGACACTAAGTTTTGAGAGTTTTGAAAATTGTATCCCCCTGCTCCTGACACCTACACTGACACCCATAGTCTCTGGACCACTCCTGTCCTGCCTGCCCTGCTGTCCTAGGCTTGGCTTGCTACACAAGGTGGCCAGTTCCTCCGCCACATGCGTTTACAAACACTTCCACGACAATTCAATTTAAAAACACAGGGAAATTGCTCTGTATAAGGCCTCTGTAGGAAAGAGGGTTAGCATGCCCTTGTGAGACACATGGCCTTGTCCAGCCCACAGGAGATTGTCTTCAGGTTGTGAAAACTCACAGTTTCAGGAAGCCTTGGAGTTCTGATTATAACCATAGTCTGTTGAAAGGATTGCTGAAGAAATCAGCAAGACACTCAGAGCACTGGCCGCTGTATGCTCACAGCCACTTTAACCATTCTGAGGTGTATCAGTCTAGCCAAAAATTCAGCAATAACTCTCAGATGTGCAATTTGTGTTAGGGCCTAGAACTTCTGCACCTAGGAGACTGAAGTCTGATGGCCTGCCTTGAATCTATATGGAAGAACCAGCGAGAGGAGTCAGAACTGGGCTGAAGGTACAGCTCCTCCTGGAGGACAGTACTATAAATACACTGCAAGTACAGCATAGGGAAAAAAAGCTGTTAAACAAAAGTTTTGAAAATTAATCAATGTGTGCTTATTTGAATTATGAGTCACATTCATTTTGGAAAATCTTCCACAGATGGATTAGATAATCCATTTCATGTCATTCCCTCCAAAATCATCTTTATGTCTTTAGTAATGAGAGCTTATTTTCCTCATGACCAATCCATTAATCCAATGAATGTTCTCATAAATGGAAGGTCTCCGAGGATTTGGTGAGGATAGTCATATCCTTGATTCAGTGCACAACAGTTAAATCACTGCTCACTTGGATTGCAACTCTCCAAGTAGACCTGAGAAGCATGCTGCAGGTTCCCTCCCTGAGTTCCTCCATCTGTAGATTACCAGGTTACAGGGTCTCCAGAGCTTCAAAATGGCAAACATTAATTTAGGTTGCCATGAATCGAATCGGAGTTATTAGATAATAAAAATCAAATAAGTGTAATTAAAGTAACAGATGAGCATGTCTATTTGTGACCAGAAGAGAAGAGAAACGATCTAATTGCCAGCGTATAGGAATGTCTACCCACGAGGCCAACAATGCACCAAGCGATGACTGGAAGAATCTGCTTAGTGAGAGCCTGCAGTCTTGACCCTAGATTGATGCCTCATTTCCCACCCCTCTGTGGGAGTTTTTGTTCACGGCGAACCCCGGGAAGATTTTTGAAATTAATTACCATCTTAGTGTCCTAGGCACACAGCAGCTCAAGTCCTGATCCTGGAAGTGGCAGTGCCTTTTCTCAGACTGTTTTCTCTCAACCTCCACCTTTCAGATTTAAAAAAAAAAAATGCCCCTAGGAATTTTAATCTAATCTTTGACAAAGTGCTTATCTCTGAAGCAAAGCAAACCATAAAACATGCCAACTCAACTAGAACACATTTAAAAGTGATAAAAACTTACATAATGGAAGATTGAACTTCCAATAACACTTGGACAAATTGTAATCACTGCTGTACAGTGAGCAGTGTGAGAGCATTGTTCTTTTTCTTGTCCATCTCTGACTCCCCACAGTAATTCTTGCTCTGATATCACCAAGCATATGGCAGTCTGGGGTGTCGTGAGGTTTTCTTATTGACTCAAGTCTTTCATACAGTTCTCTCAGTTTGCTGGCAGAGACATAGAATGGAAAATTCTGCTTATAACTGCTCAGTTCCTGCAGGCAGATGCTCTCCTACATCATCAGGGTCCTTGGAGTACTCTCGTCTACTCACTGCACAGGTACAGACACTAAAATGCTTAGAGCTTTGGGCATGTGTATCTGTCTCTAAGTGTCCTTTGGGCACTAACTGCCATCCTGATGAGTTCTATGCCAGTCATCGAAGACAGGTTGTGAACATCATAACAACATGCACAGGGGAAAAATGTCACTGGATACTAGCAAATTTCTCTGAGGATTCCTACTTTACTGTGAGCCAAAGACTACCCATAATTCTGAAATTTTAATTGTTCCTTCAAGGTCAGGTGTCAGGATCTGCTTGCCTGTAAAAGTAGACAAGGATAACATGTTTAAAAATGTGCATGACCTAGCTTCCAAGATGGGGGAAATGATGCTGGTACAATGTCCCAGAATGAGAGAAAGGAGTTACATTTATTTCCTTGAGCAGAACCACAAATGATAGAGTGCAGCCAAGCTGGCAAGACAAGGCTGCCCTTCCTCAATGCCTGTCTCCATCTCAGAGCTCTTGTCTGCCTGGCTTCCCAAAGTGGTGTCGGTGATTCATTCAGTTGGCTAGTTCTCACCTATAAAATGGAAACAAGAAGCATGCTGGTTAATTTTGGTTTTGTCAAGTTTTCATAAACGAGGGTCATCTGAGAGGAGCAAACTTCAACTGAAAACATGCCTCAATCAGATTGGCCTGTGGTCAAGCCTTTGGAGCAATCTCTTGATGAATCATTGATGTCCACTGGTGTGGGCAGTGCCATCCCTGGGCAGGTGGTCCTGAGTTGTATAAGAAATCAGGCTGGCCCAGCTCTTAGGATTGAGCCAGTAAGCAGCACTCCTCCATAGCTGCTGCTGCTTCTTCTTCTTCTTCTTCTTCTTCTTCTTCTTCTTCTTCTTCTTCTTCTTCTTCTTCTTTTTCTTCTTCTTCTTCTTCTTCTTCTTCAGTTTCTGCCTCCAGAGTCCTGCTGGCATTCCTGTTCTGCCTTACCTCAGTGCTGGAATGTGACCTGGGATGCAGCAGCCATTAAACTCTTTCTTCCCCAAGTTCCTTCTGCTCATGTTGTTTGAGCAACAGAAAGCAAACTAATACGGGGGTGGGGCAAACTCAATCCTCACACATCTGGAACAGAGGAGAGAAGACATGCCTGCATTCTGCATTTGCCCTCTCAACGATGGCCAGAACATACTCAAAGACCCTGCCAGGGCCAAGACATTTTTCATTCAACCCAAGAAGATGATTATTTTGAGTCTTTTGGGTCTACAAAATAGACAAAGAGTCCCATGATTTCCTAAGTGATGACAATAAATAGAAAAATCATTAACATGCATTGGTGGAACTCTATTATCTATCTATGTATCTATCATCTATCTATCTATTTATCTATCTGTCTATCATTTATCTATCTATATCTATGTATCTATCATCTACCTGTCAATCATCTATCTATATCATCTACCTATCAATCATCTAGTTATATCATCTATCTATCATCTATCTATCTATCTATCTATCTATCTATCTATCTATCATCTATCCACCTGTCTCCTCCCTCTTCTCTTCCTCTCTTCTCCACCCTCCCTCTCTCCCTTCCTCTCTTCCTTTGTATCTCTATATTTGTATTTTACCACTGAGTTTCAAAAGCCAAGGAAGGAATCAGAGAGACACTAGGGAAGAATCAGGTCTAACAGTAACTCTGCCAAGGGATGCTCAGAGTTACTTGAGATTGGAATTTATGGGGAAATTTGTAAATATTTTTAAAGCTGTCCCTAAGCTCAGTGCAAACAGTGAGTTAATCAACTTTATAACCTATGCTCCTTCCAAGTCTGGCAAGTGTTCTGCAACTTACTATTAAAAGAAGAAAAAAGCTCAGTGTGTTCATTCATATGGAGACATCTGAATGACAGTCACTGGGTCATATCTAATAAGCTGTCTTGAACAGCATACTCAGTGAAGCTCTCTCTGGGCTTCATATCAAAACCTTATGCTTTCTTATTTCTGTATTTCTTTTTCTTTTTCTTGACGAGTCTATAAAATTCAGGGCAATCTGAAATCTGGTTGCTGGCTAGATATTACTAAGCTGTGGATTGAGTTAATGTTATCGATTGTCAGAAAATGGGCTCATGGGAGTTGGAAGGGTTAGCACACACAAATTCCTTGGGATCATCTGCATTTCCTCTGTGGGAAAACATAGGAAAGATGCTGCTCATCTCTCATAGCCTTTCACCCCACAGACAACCTTGCCAATTACCAGACTCTCTGAGGAGTCAGCTACTATCACTAGAGAGAATGTAAAATCAAAAGTAAGGAGCTCTCAAGAAAGTGTCACATGCAGGAAGGTCCTAGGGAGACAAACCAGACTGACATTTCCATCACTTCATCATCAATGAGACTGGCAAGCATATTGTGGACAGAGGAGTCCATGGGTAAGTCACAGATAATGACAATTGGTTCAAGGAGTCTCTAAAAGACATACTTTGCCTAGTGCAAAGTTTTATTTCTCTTGGCCTTAGTTCCTACAACACTTACTACCAAGTGTGTTGTGGGGGTCTCCGCAGACACCACGGCCAACGGAGTAATTATCCTTGTGAGGCAAGAAACAAATTGGCTCAGTCCAACTCAACAGCCAAATTTGGCTCAGACTTCAATAGTCTTACAGTGGGAGGTTTGTTTAAGGCATATTAAAGTACAGTACAATTTGTGAAAAGTTTTCTGATGACAATTAACTCAATCCTGTGTGCACAGTAAAGCTTTAGCATGACTGCATTGAAACTCTTTGTAAAGTACATGCATCCTCTCCCATAAAAATAGGTTTTATAGATTGACTACATGTGACATTTTAGGGGTCTTGGGGAGGAGCTGGTGTTGTGTTGGTCATACAGATAGTGCAAAAGTCACCAGGCAATTAACCACTTACACTCCCACCCTTCTGGGTATAAAACAGGCTATATTTCTTCTCTTTGAAGAGACAATCCTGTTTATTTAACATTCCTGATTTATCCAGTGCTTATCTGTGAGCACAAGGACTTCTATGCTCCCTACAGTGTGTAAGGACTCCCTGGCCCATTTTACAGATGAGTAAAATAAGACCAAGAAAACATCTCACCAAGATCAGCACAGAACATGCAATGCTGGAGTGTGACCAGCTATGTGTCGGTAGCTTTGTTCTGTCCATACTATGTCAACTGCTTAGGGACATCTTTAGTTTTATTAATTCTCACAGTTTAATCAATAATAAAAATAGTAGAAGTTAAGAAAAGATATTTTTAGATTTCAGCCATGAGACTGATGACCCTGGATTTTCAGTTTGCTCCTAGGATGTCAGCAAAGGAAGACTCAATTCTTGGCTTGACAGCAGCCAGCCAGGCCTAGCTGAGGGTATCTCCATGTGTAGTGGGCAAATGCCAATGGCACCTCCTACATGCAGGTGCCTGAGTGTTTTCTTTGGCAATGGCAGCTTCTCAGAAAGCAGGTTAGGATGCCAGGGCACACTTAGTCTCTAATAACAGTTCTGCTGATAATAACTGAGAACTCAGTGTATATACTCCTGTAGTTGGAGAGCTTCTCTCCAGGTTCCACCAAGCCCCTACGGTCCCACAACCCACGTACAAAATAATCATACTGACACTTATATTATTTAAACTGCCTGGCCATTAGCTCAGGCCTACCATTGTCTAGCTCTTACTCTTATATTTAGCCCATTTCTGTTAGTCCTGTTCCCAGCCTTCTCCTCTTCCTTGTCCCGCCTACCTTATCCTTCCTGCCTGGCTACTGGCCAATCAGCACTTTATTTATAGAGTGATATCCACAGCATACTCCAGCTCCCTCAGCCTTTCCATCGTGAGTTTTAGCCTGAGTTCAGTTTCCCTGACAGAAAAGATCTCTGCAGACCATCATGAGGAGAGGTCTGAGGAGGCACACACTTCTCTATTCGCTTGCTTAATCCCTGTCCCATGCCTTCCTTGGTATTTTATGCACCTCCAAATAAATTGTGCTTACAAATCATTAACTTGGTGTCTAACTATTGGAGGAGTGCAAACTAAGTTGTCTGAACAGCCTAGCAGATAGAATTGCTTTAAACCCATGTAACGATAGCTTAGGCTGAGATGAGCATCCAGATCATCTGATTACCTGTGCTGCAGCCACATCTTCTGAAATGGTTCCCCAGAGGCTAAGTCAGGCTCCTGTCTTCTGCTGGCACATTCAGGTCGACTGTGACCAGTCAGGGTAGGAACACTGACCCACGGGCACACTGTGAGGCCTTTTTGTTTTTATTTTTGTTGTTTGTTGTTTTGTTTTGTTGGGCAACATTGTGCTTGGCAGAACTTTGCTGACATAAAAGCATGGACTCTGTTCCCTCATGGAGTAGATTGAGAATCTGTAATATAAGACACCCCCCCCCACACACACACACACCTTGCCTCACATGCTGGGAAACTCAGAGGCCACAAAAAAGTCCATACTCTAAATTTAGTGACTGTGTATGGCCTTCAAGGCCACATAGCTGCCTTCTAACCTCTTATTGACTACTGAATACAAGTCATTAGTCATTCTGATTGTGTTTAATTCACTACTCGTCTAAGTAGATAAACCTCTCAAACTTGTTACCTAATTTAAAAAGGGAAAGTGTGTATTATTATCCATCTTTTAAATTTCCCTGAGATTTGTGGATTGTCCCAGACTCCTTCCACATTTTACTTTGCATGGGTTCTGATTTCTTATCAGGTGTTTGCCACACTTGTTTTCATATCCCAAACATGATTGAGAGCCAGTCACGAAACCATTGCAAAGTCCTCTGAACTCAAGCTCAAATGGAAGTTCAGCTCCCCCAGCCATCTAGGCACCATGCCTCCTCTGCCTCACACACCCTCCTGTTCTCTGTCTGTTTTGGTAGGGGGCAGATACAGAGACCCATAACTCACAAAGTGCCCCAGGTAATGATGGAGAAAGCTTCTCTGACACCAAAGCTCAAGTTGTGTCCCTATGCTTATGAGGTGCCAGAGGGAGACTGAAGAGGCCACAGATTAGAAGGGCAGTGATCTGGCCTTGGGCGTGATGGAAGCTCAGATTTCTCTTTATTCAGCACTGGCAGAGGGTGTGGCCATTGTTGCTAATATTCTAAGAGGCAGCACTTTATAAACTATTATTGTTTTGCTTTCTGTTTACTCTGCACAGCTCCTTCCATTTGCTATGGGGTGAGTTGTGACTCTCAGGAGTTATAGATAGAAGCCAGAACTGCATGCAGCACCTCAGAGTGTTGCTGTACTTAAAGTCAGGGCCTTGAAATCATCGATTAAGGGGAAATGAGGCCTTTGACTTGACCATTTCCTTCACAAAGAAACCAGGTACTCAGAGCCAAGAAGTGGCCATCTGCAAGAAAGAGCAGAGACCTTAGAAGCCAGAGCTGCCAGCACCTTGTTCCCGGACCCCTGTCCCCAGAACCTTGAGAAGGGATGTCTATTAATTCACAGAGACAGGCTGCATTATCTCACTAAGGCAGACCCAGAAAGCCATGTACCTGATCACTAGCCAAGGAGCATTTGGAAGTTTTCACTGGGATAATCAAGGAAAGTTGTAGAAAGTGTAATTAACCCCTTCGTGTCTCAACACCACAGCTGTCTCTCTGTGTTGCCCTTAGCTCTCAGGAGCATCTTTGTTTTGAAATGAATTCACTTGTCTTCTGGATAGAACTCACGCAGAGAGATGCCTATAGAAGTGAGGGCCTCCATGCAGATATGTCAAGAAAGGACAAAATGAGTAAGCAATCTGACCTGCTAGCTTCATGTCTACATAACTATTTTAATCATTCTTCTCAAAGCCATTTGTGATAAGCCATGAAAACCATGTTGTAATTAATGTTGTAATTAACTTCATGTTCCACATTTGATCACACACAACTCTTACTCTATCCTCTGTCCTGGATTGATTCACTGAGAATTTTCCTCATAGCTCCAAGTTCCTTATAACTCATCATAGCAGCCCTCTTCAGAGCAGAACAGTTGAAATAAAGAAAGGTATTCTCAGTCTGTTCCAGCCATTTCCACCATAGACTGGCTCAGTTTGTAGATCCAAGATCATCCCTTTGATGAAAAACTTAAAAAATTCTCACCAGGATTGTGCACAAGGGTCTTATCTCTTGCTCCTCAGCACAAGAGAAGCCCCATCATTAGGACTGGTTCCTGTATGGCCAGAGATGCACAGGTTGGATCTACCCGGGAAGTCTCAGCTGCCGTCTCCAGGCAAGGCAACAGAACCCTGGGACACCAGAAGCCTCACAAAGCTCACTCATCATGCCAAGCAGTCCATACCACAACAGCCACACTTGATGGAATGTTTGCCTTAGATGTGAATAAAAATAAATAAACAGCAAACTTAACTGTAATGCTTGTTTTCATATTGCTTGCAAAATGACAGTCAGATGGATGTTTAACAGTTTGAGGATAGAGCTGGAGAGATGGCTCAGTGGTTTCAGTATTTTTAGCTATTACAGAGGATCTGAGTTCAATTCTATGTCTGGTGGCTCACATCCACCTTTAAATCCAGATCCAGGGAGATGTAACAGCTCTAGCTGTTAGTTACAGGCACCTTCCCTTACATCCATATACCCCCTACACAGACACATATATACACGTAATTAAAAATAAAAAATTATAATCTTTTTAAAAAGTTTAGAAGCCAGGGGCCTTGAACCTGACCAACAATATGTTACATAAGTAACATTTGCAAATAAAGCTATTTTGACAAAAGGGTATTATACTGCACGATATACAGCAGCTTCCAGTGCCACCAAGATGAATGAAGAGGTGACAGAGAGGTGGGAAGAATGGAGGAGCCAAGTATTAGTTTTTTTGCTTGGTTTTGTTTTGTTATGTTGTTTGATTAAAAATTTTAGTTTTATCATTTCTTTTTAAATTTTCCTTTGGAGGGATACTACAAGAGTGAAGGACAGATATGGAAAGACTGAGAAATGAGTGGAATTGAGGTGAATTATGTAAAATTCCCAAAGAATCAATAAAAATTATGTTTAAAGCAAAAGTTGAAAGTGTAGCAAGTGTGGCCTGAGCAGATTCATGACTAGCCTGAGATATAGTAAGTTTGAGCCAGCTTGCTTGAGCTGTGTAACAACAAAAACAAACAAACAAAAATAACAAAGAACAAACACGCACAACAAACAACATCAACAAAAACTAAGGACATAGAATCTTCTAGAATATAAAAATGTGGTAATATTATGGATTGTTATAAAGAAAATATAAGTCTTCCTAAAGGTCATCACTTAGAGATAATGACTTCATAGTCTATACATTCATAAAATGTCACCTAAGGTAATATATTATGAATGTGCTCAACAGGTTTAACTCATATTTTACATTTTTAAAGAATTTAAATATGTTTTTGCCTGATACATAAAAACTAGGTGTATTTATGGGTTCCAGTGTGGGGTTTAGCTATGTGTGTACACAGTGTGAGTTGAAATCAGAATAAGCACAATGTGAGTTCAAATCACAATATCTCCTCAATCACTCCACATTTCCTTCTACTGGAAACATTCTGAACTCTATCTTCTCACTTTTGAAACACTGCACTGCCACATTCCATGGTCATTTGCTGTACAACAGTTCACTGGGTGGTCTTATTCTATCACGTCCTATCCTCTGAGCATGTGTAATCCCTTTCTCTAGTTCTAGGAGACTAGCGTTTTATGATTCTCCTTATGAGCACTGGCCCATGGTGCTTGCCTTTCTGTGCCTGGTTTACATCATGTAACATAATGATCCCCAGTTCCATCTGTGCCTTGCAAAGGACAAGGTTCTGTTCTACATATGGCTGATTAGCATTCCTTGGTTTATATGTGCCACATTTTCCTTTCCTATGCTTCAGTTGGCGGACACTGCAGTTCTTTCCATTCTTGCTCTTTGTGAAGAGTGTGCCTACAGTGTCCATACCAGACCTCTTACCGACAATATAACCATTTTTCTGAAAAATGAAATGAATGTATATTCACTGAACAAAGTAGATTTTGTAATGACAGTTTTTACTTAAGTATCTCTTGCAAATAACCATATTTATGATCAATTATCCCCCGTTCCCTTCTCCTTCTGCTACCTCCTTTTCCATTCCCAAATAACATCCTTCCTAGTTCCCTGTGTCCTATGTATATGTGTATATATATATATATATGTATGTGCACATGCTTATGTGTAATCTATGTATCACACATGAGAGAAAGCACTTAGCTTCTGAGTCTGGCTTATTTTACTCACTACTAATACAGTCCTGCTCTCCCTCTTGAATTCTTAGAAACAACACCCTTCCCCACTCTTTGAGATCCTTTGAAGAGTTCCAAACCAGGATGGAGTGTGGCCAGTGTCTGCTGTCTAAAAGCTCCCTGTCTACGGCACTAGGAGCGAGTTCCAGGCCCAGAGAGTCAGGCACTTGCTATTCTAATCCCAAATGAGAAAAGCCAGTGGCCTAGGCAAGAAGTGAATTTGGGAGGTGTTTGAGTGCTGCCCCATGGCACTGTGAGTCATCAGTCATCCTCCTTGTTGTCGTCATTTTAGCAGTCATTATTTCGTTGTGTTCTGCCTCTTAAATTTAATGGTTATGAAGCTGATGTTGAAAATACACAGAACCAATGAGCACTATGAACCAACATAATTATTCTGCTGAGCTCAACCTGACATAATCAAAACTAGCTGGACTTGATTCTAACTGAGCCATAGGTGAAATGGTTTGAAATCTCTACCAACTATGTGAAATTGAAGGAGCTACTTTTATCTGAAGACTTTGTTTACTAATAGGTTTTATTGTAACTGCTTGCAACCTCGCAGAAAACTGACTGAAGTCATGTTATGTACTTGACTAAATTCCTTGACCAGTCCTTGATGGATGGATGGATGCTCTCATCGAGAACCTCTGTCTTTCTAGCTTCCCCACATGCCCACACATTCATGGGCATATCACCTGGAAACCCTACGTTACTGCATGCTGTTTGTTCGGGAAGACAGTTGGAGTGCTGTACCTCAAAGTCAAACCATATGAAAACAACTGAACACTTTTTCTAAAGCCACTTGGGTGTTATCACTAGGAGTCTAAAAACAATAGTAAAAATGCTACAGCATAAAGGATTAATGTCTGGTTGTCAAATAAGATGGAGTATATTGTTTTTAGGACTTACTATAATAAAAGGCTCTTCAGGACCCCATTGTGTGGCATAATCAAGACACATACAAAACAATAAAAATGCTCATTCATACATGTCAGGCATCAGGCCGGCCCGATATTTCCTCTACAAATCAAGTCTCTGACATTCATGCTATCATAATCCAGCTTCTGATGTTTGAGGAACCTGGATCTCAAGGAAGAGATTGAAATTTATCCCAGCTACCATGATTTAACACAAATTCTTGTTCATCAAAATAATAGGCTGAATATTCTGAAAACTGCATGCATTTCTGACTTTCACCCTATTTCAATATGTTGCCAGTACCGAGTTTCTGCCAACTGATTTAAGAACTGGTAATTTAGCTGAATGTGGTGTTGATACTTCTAATTCCAGCACTCAGGAGGCAAAAACAGGTTGATCTATGTGAATTTTAGGCTAGCCTGTTCTACATAGGTAGTTCCAGGATAGCCAAAGCTATACAGAGAAACCCTGTCTCAAAAACAAAACAAAATGAAAAAAAAATTGATAATTATAGTCAAGGAAAAAGTGTTACTTGAGACCTTAAATCAACATGTATCATGTTGTGAACTGAACCCCAGTTCAGTTCATATATTTTTCAATTCAAATATATTATTTGAATACATATGTAATTAAATTACAAAAATAATGAATTTTTACCATTATACATTGCATTTGTACATTACACACTTTCTTTTCAATGACTAGAATATTTTCAAGTCTATTTTTATGTATATGACTTTGAATTTGCAACCTTTTCAAAATTAAATTATGGAATGATTTGAGATTGACAATTGGCTAACGTTATCCCATGTGGGGGCCTCTGCAGGTGTCAAGGCGGGCAGTGTTCCATTAAGTGAAGAGGTGAGTAGAAAAACTCCGTTCAGACTGACTTCTTTGTTAACCTGGATCAAACTCTGGGAAGACTGATGCCAGTCAGCTTATCATCAGGGTATCTGAACACAATATAATTTGGAAAAAGGTTTCATGGTGTAATCTTGATGCACAAGGAAGCATGATTACATCCAAACTCAACTCAGGGAACGTGTCATTTCTTCCAAGAAGATGGGTTCTAGAGATAGACTACCTGTATTAGTTTAAGGGCCTACGGAAGGACCTGGCCTGGTCTCCATCATACAGAGAGCATAGAGGTCATTTGGGCTATTAGCCGCCCCTGGTCCTGGTTGTGGAAGCCTGGGGAGGCCCTGGCTGTACAGGTAATGTAAGGGTCATTTAGACTACTAGTCACCTCCAGCCCTGGCTGTCGAGCTTGAACATGGCCTGGCTCTACAGATAATGGATATCACCCGGCTATTATTTACCTCCAATTCCAAGCTTTCTGGAAAAACAGGGTTGTCCCTCCTTTTGAAAGGACAACCCTGAGTGTATAACATTCCTGGGTTCCTTGGAAATTCTTGAGCACAAGGACCTTTGTGCTCTCAGCAAACCCCATTCCTTTTCTTTCCCCCAGTAGTTTCTTTTTAATATATATAGAGCTCCAAATATTACCTTGCGGTCAATACATTTATCTCATTAATCTGCTCCAATCTTGAGCATTCTATTCATTTTTTGTTTTTATGAACTTGACCTATGAAGAGCACTGGGCAGATGTTTTATAGAATGCTTTTTGGCTTTTTCTGGAGATATTTTATGATTAGATTGGAAGTGTGCAATTTTTGACAAAGAACACATAAAGGCCTAATGTTTTCATTGTTAAACTCAGGGAGCAGAGGACAATCCTACCTAATAAATCAGTTAACATGGTTCTGATGATGATTCTAACTCTGATCATTTAGTTCATAGAGTGTCAGCCAGTTTCTCCCCTGTCAAGTTGTGATTTCCCCCTTTCCATACTCTGTTCATTGAAAATAAATCACCTACTTCAGCCCATACCTTATGGAAGTAAAACTGAGGAAGAGAAGTTATCTGCACAGTGTTTGGAATTCAACAAAGACTCATGGATTCTCCTTGATTTTTGCGTTTATCCAAACATTTATTTATGTGTTATGGGCTCTTGGACATTTTATCCTTGGTCTTCACTATGCTACATCATTGTTCTTTTGTTCCTTTAATTGCTTGATTTAACCATAGTGTATGTACTCTTTCTCCAGACTGGGTTTCTTTGTGTAGCCCTGGCTGTCCTGGAACTAGCTTTGTAGACCAGGCTGGCCTTGAACTCAGTGGAGATCTGCCTGCCTCTGCTTGGGATTAAAGGTGTGCACCACCATAGCCTGGTATAATGTACTCTTTAGGAGTATTTCTAACTCTTCTCCCTTCATTCCTAATTTATTCTTTGTTTGACATTTTTATTAATAATTTTTTGAGTTAGCAACAAAATAATGGCTTTAATTACAATGTTTTTATGTACATATATCATTGTACTTTGTTCATATTCACCCTTGTTCTGGTGGAAGCTCCACCTCAACTCCCCTCCCCCATCTCTCTCCCCAAACCCTGCCCTGTCTCAAGCCTGCCAAACACCACTCCTACCCCAGAGATGCTCAGGACTGCTGTGGGATGTTGTTCTGTGTGCTGTGGATGTGTTGCTCTGATTGATTGATAAATAAAAAGTTGATTGGCCAGTACCCAGGCAGGAAATATAGGCAGGAGAAGCAGACAAGGAGAATTCTTGGAAGGGAAAGGCTGAGTCAAGGAGACATCAGCCTGCTGTCCAGGGAGCAGCATGCAATGGCACACAGGTACAGCCATGGAAAACATGGTAACATTATAGATTAACAAAAATGGGCTGAGTTTAAGTGTAAGAGCTAGTCAATAGTTAGTCTGAGCTAATGGCCGAGCAGTTTTAATTAATATAAGCCTCTGTGTGTTTACATGGGTCTGAGCAGTTGTGGATCAGGCGGGACACAAAAAACTTCTAGCTACACAAGACCACTCCTACAGGATATTTAAACTGCACCCCAGAAAACAGACACGTGGTTTTTTGGTCTCTCTTCACCATCTCCTCTCTGAGGGGCCACATCAGGGACCACTTTACCCATTAAACTAAGGGTTTTTTTTGTTTTTTTTTTAAATTCAGTTCAATTTGGTCTGATTTGGATTGCTGCTTCCATGGAGAGAATTATGGGGTGCATAAACTTTTCAACCCTCTTTTGTTCACCTTTCCATATCCTCCTGTACCCCTTATTAATATTCTAAATATGAGACAAAATTTGCAAAACTTGCCTGTATTTTCCCCACATTACTCGCTGTTATTCCCACCTTTTCACCACTTCAAAGAGTACTTTTTCTTCTTTAAGGAAACACACACACACACACACACACACACACACACACACACACACACACACACAGTTCCAGATGCAATTCTCATCCCTGTGAGCCTGGCTCATTTTGCTTAACAAGATGATCTCTATTTCTATTCATTTTCCTGCAAATGATGTCATCTGTTTAACTATTGAATAGCTAGGCTGCTTTTGAGAGACTGGGAGTTACACAGTCTTCCAGGTAGCCAGACAAATAGGAAGAGGGGCCATGGCTACGTAATAAAGGTGCTGCGTTTCCAAGATGACCAGCTTCTTCCTCACCCTCCTGACCTGAGACAAAAGATAAAACAAAGGCTTTCCTGGCTTCTGTCTCCCACCAGCAGGTCCCCTGTTGAAGGACAGGCTCAGCAAGTTCAAGGCCACCTCAGGATAATACAACAGTTCTGGGCCAATCAACCATCCTAACTCTTCAAACTGACCAGCGCTGAATTAGGGGAGGAAGACCCCTGGGAGGATTTCAAACCCCTGGCCTGGAGAGGAGACTGGATTTTTGGATTTCTGAGTCCCACCTCACTCCACCCCCACCTCCAGCCCTGCCCCCACTCCTCCTGCTTCGCAGAGGGGCTTTTTCTCTGTGTGTCTGCTGCATCTGTGTCTGCTGCATGCCTGTGCTTCCTGGCCCCCAGTAAATGCCTGTCTCCGACTGCTGATCCTTCTGCCGGTTGAACTTCAGATTGTTTTTCCGTCTTTTTATTCTTTAACTGGCAGAGAAAATGAACCGGATCAAGACCCCATAGACTGTATCCATTTCATATCTTGACTATTATGAATAGTGCAGAAAAAAAAGGACATGCAGGCATTTCTGTAATGAGCTGGATTCCTTTGATTGTATACCCAGGAGAGGTAGAGCAAGATAATAAGACAGTTTCAGCTTCAGCTTTGTGAGAACCCATGCTCGTATTTCTCATGCTACTGAAATCCTTTCAGGAGTGACTTGCTTTCACTCACCTATATCTCAAAGTGTCCTACCTAAGTTTTTTCAGCAGTTTCAAAATTTCACATCTAGCATTGAAGTATTTGATATCTTTTAAATTATTTTTCATGAAAGATAAAGAGATATGGATCTAGCCTCTTTTTTGACACGTAGAAACCCTCTATCCCCAGCACCATGTGTCAAAGAAGCTACATTCCCACCAGTGTGTACATTTGGCACCTTAATCAAAATTAGGTGCTGGCTGTAGGTTCATAGTTTTATTTATGGATCCTCCCTTCCATTCCACTGGTCTCTGTCTGCTTTATGCCAGTAACATGTTGTTTTCCATATTAAGGCTGTGTAATACACCTTGAAGTCAGAGAAAGTGACACCTCTAGCATTGCTGTCTATGTTTAGGGTTGCTTTGGTTATTCAAGATCCTTAATTCTCTATATCAGTGGTTCTCAGCCTTCCTAATGCTGTGACCCTTCAACATAGTTCCTCAGTTTGTGGTGACCCTCTAGCATAAAATTATTTTCATTGCTACTTCGTAACTGTAATTTCGCTACTGTTATGAATCATAATGTAAATCTGTGTTTTCCAAAGGTCATAAGCAAACCCTGTGAAAGGGTCATTTGACCCTCAAGGGGGTTGTGACCCACAGGTTGAGAATCACTGTTCTGTATGAATCCAAAATGTTTTTGTTTAATCCTAAAGACAGAATTGGGATTTTGGTGGTGATTGCATTGATGTTGCAGTGTGCATTTGATATTAAAGGCATGGTCTCAGTATTGATATGCCAATTGATCACATAGAAAGCCTTTCATAGATCTTCTTATCTTCTTCAATTTCTTTACTGTAAAATTTTCTGCTTTAAAGATGTTATTGTAGAAGTCTTTCATCTCCCTAGCTACTTTGTTCCTAGATGTTATCTTGATGCTGTTGTGAATGGATTTTTTTCCTGGTTCTATTCTAAGCATGAATTATTTGTTAAAAAGAGCTACTGATTTTGTATATTGATGTTGTAGCCTGATAACTTCTTGAAATTGTAGAACAGATCTAAAAGGTTGCTGGTGAGGTGTAGGGTCTTTGAAGTATAGGATTATGATATCTGTAAACAGCACAGGAATGTTGTCTGTAAACAGCACAGGATTATGTTATCTGTAAACAGTACAGGATTATGTTATCTGTAAACAGTACAGGATTATGTTATCTGTGAACAGTACAGGATTATGTTATCTGTAAACAGTACAGGATTATGTTATCTGTAAACAGTATAAGATTATGTTGTCTATAAATAGTATAAGATTATGTTGTCTGTAAACAATATAGGATTACATTATCTGTAAACAGTACATAATTAAATTATCTGTAAATAATATAGGATTATGGTATCTGTAAACAGTGGTGATATGATCTTTTCTTGTTTGTATCACTTTTACTTATTTCACTTATTGTTATTTTTTCAAACTTCTTCTTCTATCTATGATTCCAGGCATTACAATGAATAAGAATAAATATACTTACTTCATGCCTTATACTAAAGAAAACACTTGCCAGTTTTTCTCATTTGCTATATTTTTGGTTATAGGTTTATTGTGTATATCCTCATTATATTGTGGTATGTTCTGTCAAGAAAATAAGTTGAACTTTGTTAGGGGTGTTTTCTAAATCTATTGAGTTGATCATGTGACTTCTGTTTCTGAGTCTACTTATACACATTATTAAATTTATAGACCCCAAAATGTTGAACCATCCTTGCAGCCTTGGAACCAAACCAACTTTATTTTGATGTGCTATTTCTCCTCGGTATTACTGAACTTAGACTGCAGGTATTTACAGAGTGACTTGGTTTTATAAAATGATTTGGTAGTGCTTCTTCACCCTCTGTTGTGGAACAATTCGAAGAACATTCATGTTCTTTCTTCTTGACATGGTAGAATGTGACAGTGAATCTGTCTGATCCTGGGATTTTCTGCCTTAAAAACTTCATTCTGCTTCAATTTTTTTTTTTTTTTGGCTTGGTATAGGTCTGCTTATGTTATTAATATCCTCCCAATGTAGTTTTGGTAGGTCTTACTAGTCTATTAACTTACGTATTCTTTTTAAAAGCTTTATGGGATATAGTCTCTCAAATCATTACCTCCTTGTCCTCTGGCTTCAACTGGTGCATGTTATAATGCATCCATTGTTCTCCCTAATTTTATTAACTGAGATCTTCCTTTTTTAACTTAGAGTTTTTTTTATCCTTTTAATTTTTTTCAAGAACCAATTCATTGTTTCATTTTTCTCTGCATCATTCTGTTAGTCCTCAGTTTTTTTGTATTTTTATTTTATAATTAATTTGATTTTACGTATCAGCCACGGATTGCCCTGTCCTCCCTCCTTCTTCCCCTCCAGTCTTCCCCGCCAATCCACCCCCAATCCCCGCCTACTCCAAGGCAAGCTCTCCCCTGGGGATTCAGCTCAGCCTGGTAGGTTGAGGCAGGTCCAGTCCCCTTGGTGTAGTCTCCAATTTTTTATTTCTATAATTTGATTATTATTTTTTCTATTTATTGAAACTGGGCTTTTCTTCCTCTTGGTTTTCTAAGACATTGCCATCCATCATTAAGGTATTTATTTGAGATCTTTGTTTTTGTTAGTGAAGGATTCACGGAATCAAACTTTCACACAGAGCTTCCTTTGCTGTGTCCCAGCCATCTGGGTAAGTTAGACTTTCATTTCCATTTTAGTCTAAGGGTTTCCTACAGAATTTCTTCAACCGCCCACTGTTCTGTTCATTCAAGAGTATATTTTTCTCTCTCCAGGTAATCCTATGTTTTCTTCTAATACTGATTTGTAGATTTATTCCAATATTCCATGATATAACAATTTATTTTAATTTTTCCTTTGTAAGACCTGTAAAGACTCATCTAGTTTAGAGAGAGGTCCATGAGCTGTTGAGAAGAATGTATGCTCTGCAGATGTTGGGTGGAATATCTATAAACATCTGTTAAGTCTATTTGATAACTGGTACAGTTACCTCTGAAGTTTCTTTGTTGCTGTTTGTTCTTGTTGCTGTTTTTACCATATGATCTTTCTTTTGATGAGAATTGGTTGTTGAAATTAACAGCTATAATTGTCCTTGGACCCAGCTGCCCTGTTATAGCCATTAGCAATTCTTTTACAAAATTGTATTCATCAATGTTCAGTCCACATGTATTTAGAATATATCTTCTTTTGTATTTTCCTTTTATTAATATGAAATGATCTGTACCTTCTCTGACTAATTTTAACTTTCAATATATATTACCAGTTATATGACTAGTTAATCTTGCTTATTTGTGGTTTCTGTTTGCTTTATGTGTTTACTTCCATCATTTTATCCTCATTCTGTTTCTTTGCCAATGAAATATGTTCCTTGTATTCAAGGTAGTTATTTTCTAAAAATTAACTTAGTTATTCTGTGTCTCCTAGATTAGGTAATAAGGCTATTTGCATTTAGGGTTATTATTAAGAAGGGTCTACTCATTCCTGTAATTTTGTTAGTTGTAGAGGTTTACTGTTTTGTTGGAGTAGGTGTGATTGAGTTCTTTGATATTAATATATCTCTCTCATAAAATTTATCCCCTCTTGAGACTGAAACTTCTTTCCCTTCTGACTGGAGGATTATTTAAGTATGTTCTGCAGTGTTAGGCTGGTGGTCATGAATTGCCTTAGCATGTGATGATAAAAACATATCTTTTTCTTTCCTTATTTATATGCACTTATTAATTTTGGATGGCAGTTATTTACTTCTAATGCTTGAAACACCATTCTATGCTTTATTGGATTTTAGGATTTCTGCTGATATATCTGATATTATTTTGATTGGTTTGTCTATTTTAGTTGGGTTTTTTCTGTTTAGATCTTAGTATTATTTCATTGTTTTTAGTTTTAGAATGTAGACTTCCTTTGTATCTGTATCTACTTGAGGTTTTTAAATCCTTGTTTTCCTTTGACATTCATTTATTTCCTTAGATTTGTGATGTCTTCTCCTATAATTTCATTAAATAGATTTTAATGCCTCTTTTATTTCAGTTCCTTCTTCCTCATGGATTCATAGATTTGATCTTTTAATCATGCTTCAGCATTCTTAATATAATGATTATATTTAGCTTTTAATTCATTGGTGTTTTAATGTAGTATTTCACTAACTTTGTCTTTTTTCCCTGATGTTACTTCTTCTGTTTGACAATATGTCTTGCTGATACTTTACAGGTTTTTATTGAGTGAATTGAGTCTTGTATTTAAAGCATAGTTTCCTTAAGATCTCAATTTCCTTGCTACATTTCTCACCCATGCTGCTGAATTTTTTCTACAAATTTGACTTTCTTATTTATCTTCACCAGAGTTCATTCCCTACTTCTTTTGTCTGCTTGTTTCCCTTTTGAAGTCAGTGACTATTATTGGAAGTACATTTTTTTTTTTTACTTACTTGCCTGGCTTTTTAACTATTTCATTATTTTTGGATTTGGTAATTAAGGAATTATGATCTGTTGGAAGTGTTATGTGTCCCCTTAACATTTTTATATTTTTTGTAATTCCGTTTTGTAATTTGCACTTTTATATCTTCTGGTTTTATTTGGGAATATATTTTCCTTTAATTTTTTTTTTCCTTTTTGGACAGGATTTCACTATATAGGTCTAGCTGGCTTTGAACTCATTGAGGTCCCCCGTTACTGCCTCTGGATTAAAGGTGTGTGCCACCAAGCACAGCATGGGGGTCTCTTAACAAGCAGACTAGTCTTGAGAGCTCAGCCTGCAGCCCTGCTCAGATGAGGGAACTAAACCATGTGCTGGAGTGTCTGAGCCCCCTTGCCCTGAGGCTCCAGCAGGGTCTGTGACTGCTTTCCATTTTGTGCTCCAGAATCTTCTGTTCTCTTCGGTGTCGGCTGTCTTGTTCTCCGTGATTTCCAGTGCTTTTCTACGCTTGTGCGTGCTCCCTCTCCCCCCCCCCCCCCCCCCCCCCCCTCCCTCCCCTCTCTCTCTCCCTCTCTCTCTCTGTCTCTCCCTCTCTCTCTCCCCCTCTCTCATAGAATTTAGTCTACTCCTCTGAGTCTTCTCGTCATGTAGAAACAGCTAAACCCCACTGTCTTACCTCAGAAGTTCCTGAACTTCAGTTCTTGGGTGTTCACGTTGATTTCTCTGTGACAAATTGAGCTCTTTAGTCACAACATACATGCTTTTTCTGGCAGAGAGTACGCAATAAATTGAATTTCCATTTTTTCCTAAGGAAGATAGATATCTCAAAACATGACATTTCGATTCATCCTGAAAACGAAAGAAAAAGAAAATGAGAATCCCGAAGCTTTGGAGGGTAAAATAACCCTTGTGTAATTTTAGTCTTCATTTTCTTAAATTGAAAGGTGGTTTAAAACAGCTTTTCCCATAGCTCTTTGCTCTGCTTTGTATAGACAAGGCTTAAGAGCTAAGGGAGGGACAGCAGGGCCCCAGCAATGATCTTCCTACCACGTCTGATCCAGGGCCACGTGGCCCTGCGCTCCCCCGGCAGGACCAGCAGTGTGCCAGTTCACAGACATGACACAAGTGGTGCCACACTCTCCCTTCCCACCCCAGGAGACCAGCTGATCATTATGAGAAGGACATAATGCGGGAATCCTGGTTAAAAGAGAATGGGAGTCACCTAAAGTAGGCCTTCTAAATGCCTGGAGAAGGATCACTTGGTAGCAATCACCCTCACTGATGTTCAAGACACTGAGCAACACAGGTAACTGATTCTTCCTTGAAGAGATTAAGACAATTTGATTGTTCATTAAGCAGTATTATGGTTACTAATAGGTTTTCTGTACCTGGAGAGTAGGTTTCTCCACCAGCACAGTAAGTCAGATCAAGCCAAATTGAAAAAGTAAAAGAACAGGTTTATTTGAGCAAAGCAACTCCTGCGTGAGCCTTAGAGACTGAGGCAAGAGAAGTCAAATGCACAAACTAAAACAGAGCTTATATGCCCTGTAGATGAGGGATGGTGTGTCCTCTACAAGCTGGGGTTGTGCCCAAGCATGATCAAAAGCTGGAACACTTGGGCAGGGACTTGGGCTGCTGACAACTTCAGGGGAGGAGCTGCCATAGCCACCAAGAATGTAGAATTGGGCTTTTTGGTGCCTTCTCTTTCCTGGAAGTTCTCTGAGATGGTAGGGTTTGGAGAGAAAGGAATGGGCTTTCTGGATCAAGCAGGCGTGAGCTGGAGGTTCCAGCTGAACAGTTACAATACTTGACTATGACAACCCATAAAAATAACTGAAATACAAGGAAAGTTGAAAAGACAAAGGAACGAGTATTCTCAGGGATTCTGCTCTCTGCTATGCATAAATAATGTTAAGGAGAAATGAGTCAGTGTTGCTGCCCTCTGGGCTGGAGGACATAGCTGCTTTGTTTTAAACAGAACTAAATTATACGTGCTGCTCATAGAAATAACCATGCTATTCCTTCATCAAATTATATGGGGAAAATCCTTCATCAATATTTGTATATTCATTTTGACTCTGACAAATGACATGAGTGACAGTCCACATAGATGTCAATTAGTATTTCATCCACTCCTGAAAATAGCCATAGAAAAGTTTGATTCCAACTATGCCAGTTTCTAGGTCTAAATGCCTCCCTGATACTGAATTGGAAATATCATAAAACTTGGGATAATTACAACCTACGGGAAGTGGGATTTGTAGCTGGAAGTCTTCCTGTGTCCTGCTCAGCCCTGAGGTCCCTCAGCCACTTAAGAAATAATCACTCAAAGGCTTATACTAATTACCAACTGTATGGCCCATGGCAGGCTTCTTGCTAGCTAGCTCTTTCATCTTAAATTAATCATTTCTATTAATCTGTTTTGCCATGTGGCCATGGTGTTCCCGGTCTGCTGGCATGTTGTTGCTCCTTGGGTGGCAGCTCGAGTCTCCCTACTCTGCTTTCTCCTTTCACTGTCTCTCATAGATTTTCCCACCTGACTCCATTCTGCCCTGCCGTAGGCCAATGCAGCTTTGTTTATCAACCAATCAGAGCAACACATATTCACAGCATACAGAAAGTCATCCCATAGCAGGGATTTATTAATGTTTTACAAGAATTTTGGTGCACTGCTCAAAGGTCAGGGTGTCTGCTCTTCCCATGGGCTCCACTGGGCTGAGCCTCAGAGCCCTGAACTTCAAAGCAGGGGTCAGGTGTCTAGAACATCAATAACACCTGCCAACCCTGTTTCCTCTCTTTGTCTCCCTTTCTCCTTTCCTCTCCCTTTCCTCCTCCTTCTCTCCTCCCCTCTTCACTCTGATGTTAAAGGCAATAGGAATGGCTAGTATGAATTGTAGCCTGGTTTGAGTCACAAAAGATATCTCATAACCCATGTTACTGTACATGCTATGGCCATAGAGAAAGATCCAGGTTTAAATTTTGGATTCTATTTACTGTGAAGATTTTCTTGAGTATTTCAATCTCAGTTTCCTCTTTTATTACATTGATTGGTTGCTTGATTGATTGTATGGGAACCATGGGCTTACCACAGCACATGTGTGGAGGCCAAATAACAACCTGTATGAGTTGGTTCTCTTCTATCATGTGAGTCCTGCAGATCTAACAGGTCAGAAGGCTTGGTGGCAAGTGTTCTTTCCTTGTTTGTAGTAGAGTTAGGATTAAATGAGATGATACATGTAGAGTACAGTATGATACTGTGATGTAAGACCTCTGGTGAAGGCTTAATGACTTATCCTGCCTTGATGACTAATGTGATTGATAGGACCCTGCAAGACTTAACTGTAAATGTTTTGCTTCTATGAGTGGGGTCTCATTGTAATCAGAAGGTTCTCCACTCCCAAGTCCCTCTGGTCCTGACTGGCCCCACAGTCCAGCAGCCACTTATAAAATAATCACTCAGAGGATTAATATTGTTTACAAACTATATGGCCTATGGCAGGCATCTTTCTAGCTAGCTCTTAGAGTTTAAGTCAACCCATAACTATTAATCTATGTATAGTCACATATTCTGTGGCTTTACCTGCATCCCATTACATGTTGTTCCTCAGATGGCAGTCTGGTGTTTCCCCAGACGCTGCCTTTCTGTTGCTTGTCTCTCTCCTTGGGTTTCCCACCTGCCTCTAAGCTGCCTTGATATAGGCCAAAGCAGCTTATTTATTAACCAATGGGAACAACATATATTCACAGAATGATATCCCCCAGAATCTCATAGTTGAATGTTGAACTCATTTTGAGGACCGTGCTTGGACCTTTCTCTATAGAACAACTTTGAGACTTATTCAAAAGGCCAATTATATCCTTTGGTGTTCTAGGGGTCTTGCAAACCTCTTGGCATAGCTTCTGGTTTTTACCCTTTCTACCTCTGTTTGTCACTGCATGTTCTTCAGTGGTGTGTGCGTGTGTGTGTGTGTGTGTGTGTGTGTGTGTGTGTGTGTGTGTGTGTGGGTGTAAAGCAGATGTGACTGATGATTGTTGTTTATTTGTCCATCCAGGGGCAGGTGTTGAGTATCTAGCATCCAAAGAGTTCTGAGGGAAAAAAACCACTTCCCTCAGCAGCAATGCTATGAATGGGGAGCTCCAAAATGAACTTCTGACACATTGGAGAAATCAATACAAATGACATCATAGCTTCAAAGAATCAAACCCTTGTCTTGTTTTTCATTGGTTTTCCTCAAAGTAGAGTCCTTGTCAGATGCCATCTGGTTGTACAGAGCTGATTTTGGATTCTGGGACACAGGGAACTGAATCAGGAATACAACTGGATATCAAGGGAACTTTAGCCTATTATTCCCTTTGGATGTGCCTCATAGTATTAAGTGGTGATAAAAAGCCAGGTGCAAAATTAGCTGTAATCAGTCAGGCAGTGGTGACACATGCCTTTAATTCTAGCACTCAGAAGGCAGAAGCAGATGGATCTCTTCATGTTCAAGGCCAGTCTGGTCTACAGAGTGAATTCCAAGATAGCCAGGGGCAATTAAACACAAAGAAATCCTGTCTCAAAAAAAAAAAAAAAAAAAAGAACGTCTGTAATCTCTTCACTGTCTCCAGGGTCTTTGATCTATCCTACTTATATGGGACAAGACTCATGTTCTACTCAGGTTTCTATTACTGTGATAAACTCCAAGACCAAGAATGTGGGGAGGAAGGGGTTTATTTGGACAATCCATCATTGAGGGAAGTCAGGGCAGGAACTCAAGCAGAAGCCTAAAGATAAGAACTGAAGCAGAGACCCTGGATGAACAGTGCTTACTGGCTTGTTTTCCATGGCATACTTAGTCTGCTTTTTTATATACCCCAAAGACATAGATAACAAGCCCAGTGATGTTACCCTCATAGTGGACTGGCCTCTTCCACATCAACCATTGTCTAAATTCAAGTTTCTATTGATGTGAAGAGACACCATGACCACAGCAACTCTTATGAAAGAAAACATTTAATTGAGTGGCTTATGTTTTCAGAGATTTAGTCCATTGTCATATTGATGGGAAATGTGGCATGCAGGCTAACACAGCATGATGCTCTGTAGGCAAAAATGTGGGGGTAACTTTTTGGTTGATAGTTACAGTGGTTTGAAAGAAAATGGCCCCTAAAAGGGGCGGCACTATTAAGGGGTGTGGCTTTGTTGGAGTAGGTGTGGAAAGAAGTGTGTCACTGTGGAGGTGGGCTTTGAGGTCTAACATAAACATATGCTCAAGCTATGTCCAATGTTTCAGACCACTTCCTATTGCCTACAAGTCAAGATGTAGGACTCGGGTCCATCTCCAGCCCCCTGGCTGTAAGCTTGGAGATATATACCCCTGAGTGAATGATAAGACACTTAAGTTCAAAGAGGACCTCTGAGAGTTTTTATATGGATCAGTGTGTACAGCACATTCTCAGTTGCTGGTTCTGTGCTCACTGAGAACTACAGCTTCCTGAAGCTTCCCCTATTAGAAC